>NW_004444095.1:5813450-5814541 GCF_000243295.1 Trichechus manatus latirostris | reverse complement strand
CCTTTTACCTCCTCCCTCTGCGCTCTGGACATGGAGTCAGCTGGGCCGGAAGTAGATCCCAAAAGGCACCCTGACCCATTCTCCTGGCCTTGGAGAGGGAACAAATAAGCTACTGGCTCCCCTAAGCCAGGAACTCAAGGTCAGCACAGCTCCTTTGCTAGGCACAGACATAAGGGGTCTGCAGACTTTGTGTGCCTTACACCCCTGTATAGACTTGTGGGGACCCAGCTCAACAGCATTAGCCCTCACTACCACAGTACAACAGGGCAAACATCTGAAGTTTAACTTCAACTGTTTCATCTGTGAAGTGGCAGATTTGTGACCCTCGAAACATCCCTGCCCCTTAAGTAGGCACTTTTTCTGATCTGCAACAGGGGCTTGAGGACTGGTGACATCACCTAAACCACCTAGTCACCTGCTACAGGAGTCCAAGAAAAAGTGGTGCCCTCAAATCTTTACAGCCAACAGAGTGGGATGCTCATAGTCCAGCTGTAAAACTTACCTACCTACTCACCCTAGGGAACAGGGAAACACTTTCCTTTCAAATTCTCAGGGGCAGCCATCAGCTCCCTGCCTGGCTCAGTGCGTGATCCCCTACCACAGCCAGTGTCCAGTGCCTGCACCAATCACCCATGCCTCTCTAGGACTGTAGGTGAGAGCCTGCACCACACACTTGGTGACTGACTGCCTGGACACCTGAGCTGAACCCATATAGGAAAATTTAACTGACTCCTGTGTGCACATACTTAGTTACAGAACTGACTACCTGGTGATAGGATGTCAGACCTTCAAAGGCGCCAATAATCAAACTAGTGCACACGAGCAGACTAGTAGGGCATATCAGAACAAAACAAAACAAGAAGCTAGGACTCACTAAACAAATACAAAATAAAATTATAATAACTTACCAATGGCTCAGAGACAACAGTCAATATCAAATCACATAAAGAGGCAGTCCATGATGGCTTCAGCAAGCCCCCAAAATAAAGAATCAATAAATTCTCTGGAGGAAGAGAATTTCTTGGAATTACCAGAGGCAGAATACAAAAGATTAATGTACAGAACTCTTCTAGAAATTAGAAAGAAAATTT
>NW_004444095.1:5801404-5808923 GCF_000243295.1 Trichechus manatus latirostris | reverse complement strand
TAGATATCTTGTCATTTTTCACGATATCAGGGAAGTTTTCTGCTAACAAATCTTCAACAATTTTCTCTTTATTTTCTGTTATCCCCCCCCATTCTTGTACTCCAATCACTTGTAGGTTATTTCTCTTGATAGAGTCCCACATAATTCTTAGGGTTTCTTTTCCTTTTTCTCCTTTTATCCGATTTTTCCTCAAACAAGTTGGTGTCAAGTGCTTTATCTTCAATCTCACTAATTCTGACTTCCATTGCCTCAATTCTGTTCCAATGTCTTCCTACTGAGTTGTCTAATTCTGAAATTTTGTTGTTAATCTTCTGGATTTCTGATTGCTTTCTCTCTATGGATTCTTGCAGCCTGTTAGATTTGTCATTATGCTCTTTTCTAATCTTTTAATTTCCTCTTTTGCGTGTTCTGCATTTTGATTAATTTCCTTCCTAATTTCTTGAAGAGTTTAATATATTTATCTTTTCTATTCTGCATCTGGTAAATCCAAGAAATTTTCCTCCTCTGGGAAGTTTCTAGATTCTTTATTTTAGGAGCTTGCTGAAGCCGTCATGGATTGCCTCTTTATGTGATTTGATATTGACTGCTGTCTCCAAGCCATCGATAAGTTATTATATTTATTTATTTTATGTTTGCTTACAGTGTCCTAGCTTCTTGTTTTGCTTTGATATGCCCAAATAGGCTGCTTATGTGAGCAAGTTTGATTATTGGCACCTTTGAAGCTCTAATGTCCTGTCACCAGGTTATTAGATCTGTTACTAGATACGTGAACTCAGGAGTCCACCCACTCCTCCTGTATGGATTCAGCTCACGTGCCCATGTAAATAGCCACCAAGTGTGTGGTGTAGGCTCTTACTTACAGTCCTAGACAGGCATCGGTGATTGGTGTAGGCACATTCATGTGGCTGCAGCAGGGGGACACACTCTGACCAAGGCAGGGGGCTGACGTTTGCCCCCTAATGTCCAGGAGGAAGGCATGTTCCTGTTCCATAGAACACGTAGTTGGGTGGGTTTTGCAGCTGGTCTATGAGCACCTAATGCTGTTGGCTTTAAGCACTGGGGCACCTGTTATTTATGGACCCGTATCGCAGTTGGCTAGGTGGCGTGGTTGGAGCCACTAGGCCTCAGGCCCCTGCTGTGGCTAGGTGAATACCCTGCTTAATGGTCCCAGCAGAGTCAAATGTCACAAACCTGCCACTTCACAGCTGAAACAGTTGAAGTTAGACTTCAGGTATATACCCTGTTGTACTGCAGTAATGAGGGCCTATGCTGTTGAGATGGGTCCACGAAAGTCTATGCAGGGGGAAAGGCACTCAAAGTCTGTAGATCCCTTATGCCTGTGCCTAGGCAAAGGAGCTGTGCCTAACATGGATTCCTGGCTTGTGGGAGCTGGCAGTTATTTTTTCCCCTGTTTTTTTTTTTTTTTTTTTTAATTTGTTCACTCTTCAAGGCAGGGAGAATGCCTCTGGGCATGTGATGGATCCTACTTGCAGTCCAGGGGACTCGGCAATTGCTGAAGCCGGTACGGGACCCAGTGCAGAGCAGGGAGTGGGGAGCTAAATGGGGGAGAGGTTTTCCCCTAAGGGGGGTGTTTTTGATCCACATGGTAAGTTGTACACAATTACCTATCTTTCACCAATGAGGGCTGCTTCTCACTGGTTCTGGCTGGCTGTGTAGACTCTCTGGCGATGGGTCTCTCCTGGTGTGGAAAACGTGCCTCCCGAACACTGCCGCTTGCCTGCTTCACCGCTCACTCATGAGCTGCTCAGGCCTGAAGGTATCAGGCTCTCACCGGGTCAGGTCTGGCAGCTCCTTGCTGCTTCCGAACCATCTCTCACTCCCCCTGCCACTCAGTCTGGTTCCTCAACCCTGCCTTTGATGTTCAGGGCTCCAAGATTGCCATATATAATTGAATCACTTGTTTTTTTGGTCTTTGTTGTAAGAGGGTCCACTGGAAGCATCTGACTACTCCACCATCTTGGCCCCGCCTCCCATTTTATCTGATTTCTTATGGTACCACTCCATTAAAGGAAGCGGGTCATCATCTTGTTAATGCTAGGTGGGCATATAGGCCCAGGTTCTCTACTTGGCCTCTGTTGACACTCAGATGGGGCTTCTCATTACTGCTGGGTGTGGGAGGGAGTTATGGCTCCCCTCTTGGCCTCTACTGACACATCTCTGGCTGGGAGGGGTAGGAGTGCCTGGTTACTACTCCCCATATGGCTTCTAGTAATTCCACCAGAATTGGTTGTGCTCGTCACCACTGGGCAGTGGCGAAACTCCTGACTTTCCACTAGCCCTCCTATGATACCACACCAGTTGGGAGGCGCAGAGATGCCCTATTACTGCCGGGTGTAGGTGGAAGTCCGGGCCTCCCACCTGGTCTCTCTTGATACTGTGAGTGTGGGCATGGCCTTGTTACCACCCAGCAGGGATGAATATAAAAGCCTCAGCTCCCTACTTGGCCTTCTCTGACACCACCCCAATGGAAGGTGTGTGGTGCCTCATTATAGCCTGGCCAGTGTGAAAGTCTAGGCTCTCTATTAGGTCTTTCCTAGTCGTAGTGAGACTGTGGCTATTGTTTTTCTGTGGTGTATGGGTAGAGTAGAGTAGGTATTGTCTAAAAGTGTTCTGTCTTCTAGGTTGATCCTTTCCTAGTCCTTTCTCTAAGAAATCAGGCTTTTCTTAGGGCTGATTTTATCTGTGCCCATTGGCATTTCCTGGTTACTGGCTTTTGCAGCTCCAAGTCTGGATTGTATGAGGCAAAAAATCAAACTTAGAGAACTCACCACCATGTTGTCCCTTGGATTCCTGGGTCCTTAGCCAGTCAGCTTTCTTCTCTGCATCTTTCAGAGTTATATACGTAAAATATATATTTGTTGCTAGTGGCCGCCAAGTCAACTCCAACTCATGGTGACCTTATGTATAACAGAATGAAACATTGCCTGCTTCTGAACATGTTCAAGTCCATTGCTGCAGCCACTGTGTCAATCCATCTCATCAAGGTCTGTCTTCATCCTCGCTGGCCCTCTACTTCACCAAACATGATGTCCTCCTCCAGTAACTGGTCTTTCCTGACGACATGTCCAAAGCAAGAGAGTTGGACAATGTGCACTTGTGATACACAGGGTTTTCATTGACTAATTTTTGGAAGCAGATCAAGGGGCGTTTCTTGGTAGTTTGACGTAGTCTGGAAACTTGACTGAAACCTGTCCACCATGGGTGAACCAGCTGGTATTTCAAATATTGGTGGCATAGCTTCCAGCATCATGGCAGCATGCAAGCCACCAAAGTATGACAAACTGACAGACAGGTGGTGGATAGACACACACACACACACACACACACACACACACACATACATATACATATATATAATTTCAGGGAATTTAATTGTATTTAGTAGGAGGAAGGAATAAGGAAAAGGAAGTCTGTCTTCATATTTATTTAATTAACTCAGAGAAAAAGTAGCATGGGTACTTTTGGTTTCCTCCAGTATCCTTGGTGTTCATTTATTTCAGAAGTCAAAAGAAGCTGGGTGCTATTAACCTCTCTACTCCATATTATGGGAGGTCAAATTTCTGCATGATTCACAGACACCTCTGAGATTTTTCTGCTGTCTGCCTGCTGCCTGTGAAAACCCAAGAGCAATTATAAAATGTAAGCGCCTGAGGCTAAGCCCAGTGCAGTCAAGGTGAAGGGCACTCTGTGCAGTGCTGGGCCTCTGAATGCTGCCCTCTCAAAGATGCCCAGCACTTGTGAGCACGCCTCTCTTCATGCCCAGTCGTGTTCCTGTCCCACACAGGGGCTTGAGACACCCCAACCAGTGTCTCCCATTCTCTTTGTATAATAGCGCCAAGGAATTGATACTTAAATTATTGCTATGAACTTTGTAAAACAATGTTAGTTTTGGTGTACTTAAAAAAAAAAAAAACATTTCATCTTTCTTGATCAAGAACTTACTGACCAAAATAGAACAGCCAAATGCTTTGATTAAATGAAGCTAAGAATCAAGCTTAATGTCCATAATTATATAAGAAAAATATCCTAGTTTTGCCTCAGTATTTATCTCCCTCTTAGCTATTCAATAATTACATTTTTTCTGCAGTGACTTCTTGCACTGAAATAAATGACTTAAGAGTGTTGTACTGCTGACACAGATCACAGTTTGCTGCTAATGGAATGTTAACTGCTTTTTTAAATAGCTCTGAATAAATCTTCTGATTCATAAAAGATTTGTCTAAAAAGAATCTGATTCATTTCCTGACTCTACTGCTTCCACTGATGTGAAACATGTTCTTCCATATTCCACTTTGTTTCAGCCATTGCAATGTTGAGAGGCACCTGGTTTTAACAGTATCTTTTAATTGGGAGAGGTGACACTTTTAATAATATGTCAAGGTTACCATTTGAGGGACAAACACTACCCAGAATAAAATTGATATTCAAGGATGTCCTCTGGTGTAAAAATCATCCCCAGGGAACTACGGTTTACCCCATCAAAAGATCAGAAAGGCAGTGCTGAAAAAACATTGAGATTTCCAATGACAAACAAGACCTATGATTTCAGCTTCCCTCTCGGAATTAATTCCCTGTGTGATTTTATATCTGGGACAACTGCTACCGTGCAAAACTATACCAAAAGCAAAATGCAACACCTCAGCAAATGTCTTGGTGGCCTGAATCTCCTTGAGGTCTAGAGTACCTTCCTGCCTTGCATGATGTTGTAGGATAGTCCAGCACAGGTGAGAAATAGTCCCACCCAGAGCATGGTTTGGAAATGTGGGCTGTCCCTTTACTCCAGGTCTGCATGTGATGTACCTTTCTTTGAAACAATGATAGAGTCTGACTGAAAATAAGACCTCTCTAAGAAAACAAATTAAATAAAACATTTATACGATATTTGTTTTTTTAAATCTCAAAAAATAATAATGAATAGTTTATTAAGCAAAACTCTTCTCCTAGATTTATAACATAATCCTCCAAGAACGGATGCATCTAGTAGTTAAACAATTGTTTTCAAGGATTTGTGTAATTTTTGGTGGCTACAATAGGTATATGTAAGCTGTGAATTGTTTTTAAGTTGTTAATTAAGACAATGTGAAGAATATAACCAATGTCAGTGAACAATATGTATAATAATTGTTAAATGGGAGCATGTTTTGATGTGTATATTTTCACCAAAAATTAAAAAAAACAGAATAGACACAGAAAGTGGGTCATGAGATGCTGCCACTTCTTCGTGGCCTTTCATAATCTACATTTCATCATCACTTGCTCCTGAGTGTGGCATTAAAACTATATTACCCTGTAGAACTCCTATAAATATAACCTGGTATATCAGAAAAGCTCTTAATCTCTGGGACGAAAGCTGGGCATTTTGAAATCAGCCAGCTCAAAAATGTCACTTCAATTCCCACAGCTTTGGATATACAGTCTTCTTATTTCTATGTTTAAAAAGATATTTTATTAAGCAAACAAGTTGTAAGTGTAAAGCTCAATGAATTTTTACACATGTAGACACATATGAAACCACTAACGAGATCAAGATACAGAAAGTATTCAGCACCCTAGAAGGATCCCTTGTGCCCTTTTCTAACTAACACTCCCCAAAAGGTAACCACAACTTCAAACTCTACCATTAGGGAATAATTTTGGCTGTTTTTATGAACTTCATATAAATGGAATCATACAGTTTTTTCCTTTTTTCTGTCTGGCTTTCTTTAGCATAATATTATGCCTGTGAGATTCATCCATATATTTGCATATGTCAGTAGTTTATTGTTTTATTGCTAAATTATATGCCATTGTATAAATAAATCACATGTATTTGTCCATTCACCTGTTATTGGGCATTTGCTTTGTTTCCAGTGTTGGGCAATTATGTGTAAAGCTGCCAAGAACATTCTTATGTGTATATATATTTTTTAATTGTGTTTCTGGTGAAACTTTACACAGTCAATTAGGTTCCAATTTAACAATTTTTATATAAATTGTTCCGTGACATTCATTACAATTTTCACAATATGTCAGCATTCTCATTACTTTCATTCTGTTTATTCTGTTTTCATTGATCTTGCTTCACTTCCTCTCCTTGCCTTCTCATCTTTGCTTGTGGGTAAATGTTGACCATTTGATCTCATATAGTTGATTGTTTAAGGGAACTCATTATTTATGGGTGTTATAAGCCAATATATTATTTGGCAGAAAGGTGATCTCCAGAGATAGCTTAGGTTACAAGTTCAAAGAGCATCTTAGGGCGATAGTCTCAGGGGTACATCTAGTCTCTATAGGTCCAGTAGTCTGGCCTTTTTAGGATTTTAAATTTTGTTCTACATTTTTGTCCCATTCTGTCTAGGACCTTTTATAGTGTCCCTGGTCAGAATAGTCAGTAGTGGTAGCCTGGCACCATTTAGTTCTTCTGGTCTCAGATTAGAAAAGGCCATGGTTCATGTGGCCTATTAGTCCTGTGGATTAGTTTCTTCTTTGAGTTTTTGGTTTCCTTCTTTCTCTTTTGCTCCAGAAGGGTAGAGACCAAAAGTTGTATCTTAAATGGCTACTTTTAAGACCCTAGACACTACTCACCAACTAGGATGTAAAACATTATCTTTATGAACTATGTTATGCCAATTGACTAAGTCGTCCCACGAGACTATGGTTCTAAGTCGTTTAACCGAGTAAACCAATCCTGGAAGTTGTTTGCATATATCTAGGAAGTCTACGTAACTATTCCCCCTATGTGTTTTATTATATGTGGATATATATGCAGCACACACAAATAAGTATATACATATGCCTACAGATAAACCTTGTAGAAGGTCAGTGAAAAAGAGGAAGACCCTCAACGAAATAGATTGACATAGTGGCTGCAACAATGGGCCCAAACATAACAACGATTGTGAGGATGACGCAGGACCAGGCAGTGTTTCATTCTGTTGTACATAGGGTCGTTATGAGTTGGAACCGACTCAATGGCACCTAACAACAACAACAGATAAACCTATACATACATGTGCATTTACTCACATATGCCTTCCTATACATGTGTATGTCTCCATATCTACCTGTGTAACCATATACATAATTACAGCATTAACCAAAATTGTCCCTTTTTCTTGTGTACTTCTTAGTGTCTTCATTTACCTTGGTCAAGTCGTACATACTACATCCATATTTGGTATTATCTTTCCCATCACAAAGACCAACAAGTGTCTACTATCTAGAAAGTGATTACTCCTACCATCCCTGGGAACCCTCAAAGAACATTGTGTTCTGCGTGTATATCTATTCTTAACTTTTTATAATAGTGGGACCATACAATATTTGTCTCTTTGTAATTGCTTTATTTGACTCAGCACAATGTTCTCCAGATTCATCCATGTCATAATGTGTTTTGCAGACTCCTCATTCTTCTTCTACTTTTTTATTTAATTTAATTTTTTTAAATTATACTTCAGGTGAAGGTTTACAGAACAAATAGTTTCTCATTAAACAGCAGTACACATATTGTTTTATGACA
>NW_004444095.1:5799533-5800867 GCF_000243295.1 Trichechus manatus latirostris | reverse complement strand
GCTCTGTCCAGAACCTACTGTTGTGATCCCAGTCAGAGCAGTCAGTGGTGGTAGCCAGGCACCATCTAGCTGTACTAGACTCAGTCTGGTGGAGGCCTTAGTAGCTGTGGTCCATTAGTCCTTTGGACTAATTTTTTCCTTGTATCCTGTTCTCTTCATTATCCCTTGCTCCCAAAGGAGTGAGACCAGTGGAGTATCTTAGATGGCTGCTCACAGGCTTTTAAGACCCCAGACGCTAGTCACCAAAGTAGAATGTAGACCACTGTCTTCATAAACTGTGTTATGCCAACTGAGCTAGATGTTCCCTGAGACCATGGCCCCCACAGCCCTCCATCCAGCAGTTCAGTCCCTCAGGGAGTTTGGATGTGTCTATGGGGCTTCCATGACCTTTCCTTGTATAAATTGTGCTGGTTTCCCCACTATTCTGTACTGTCTCGTCCTTCACCAAAGATACCACTTGTCTATTGCCTATTTAGTATTTCCCCAGCCCCAACGCTCCCATCCTTGGTAACCAACAAAGATTGTTACATTTTGTGTGTAAACTTTTTCATGAGTTTTCAAAATAGAGGTCTCATACAATATTTTTCCTGTTGTGATTGACTTATTTCACTCAGCATAATGTCCTCCAGTTTCATCCATGTTATGAGATGCTTCACAGATTCATCGTTGTTCTTTTTCGTTGCATAGTACTCCATTGTGTGTATGTACCATAGTTTGTTTATCCATTCATCTGTTGATGGGCATCTAGATTGTTTCCGTCCTTTTGCTATTGTGAACAATGCTGCAATGCTGCCATGAACATAGGTGTGCATATTTCTATTCGAGTGATGACTCATTTCTTTAGGATAAATTCCTAGGAGTGGGATTGCTGGATCCTATGGTATTTCTTTTTCTAGCTTTCTAAGGAAGGGCCATATCATTTTCTAAAATGGTTGTATCAATTTGCATTCCCACCAGCAGTGCACAAGAGTTCTGATCTCCCTGCAGCCCCTCCAACATTTGTTCTAGCCAGTGTTTTTGATTCATGCCAGTAATGCTGGGGTGAGATGGTATCCCATTGTGGTTTTAATTTGCATTTCTGTAATGGCTGGTGATCGCGAGCATTTCCTCATGTGTCTGTTGAACATTTGAATGTCTTCTTTGGTGCAGTGTCTGGTCATTTATTTTGCCCATTTTTTCATAGGATTATTTGTCTTTTTGTTGTAGAGGTGTTGGGTTTTCTTGTAGATTATGGAGATTAGAAATTTGTCTGACTTGTATTGCCAAAACTTTTTTCCCAGTCTGTAGGTTCTCTTTTTACTCTTTTGGTGAAGTCTTTTGAAGAGCATAGGTGT
>NW_004444095.1:5792818-5793904 GCF_000243295.1 Trichechus manatus latirostris | reverse complement strand
TTGAGCTTCTTGGATGGCCAGCTTTTCATCTTTCATGATATTGGGGAAGTTTTCTGTCAGCAGTTCTTCAGTGATCCTCTCTGTGTTTTCTGTTTAATCCCCCTGTTCTGGAACTCCAATCACTCGTCAATTTTTGCTTTTGATTGTATCCCACAGAATTCCCAGGATCTCTTCATTTTTCATTGTTCTTTTTTCTGAGTTTTCCTCAAACAAATTTGTATCCAAGTGTTTGTCTTCACTTCCATTGATCCTGTCTTCCACCGTTTCAAATTTGCTCCTAAGCCCTTCTGTGACACTGTCCATTTCTGAAATCTTGTTGTTTATCTGTTGGATTTCTAATTGTTGTGTTTGTATAACTTCTAGTTGTGAATTTATTTTGGTATTTTCTTCCTGCATTATATTCCTGAAGTTTTCCATTTTTTTGTCTGTATTTTCTTTGAATTTGTCTGTGTTTTCCATGAATTTGTCTATTTTTTCCTCATTTTGGTCTGATTTTTGCTTCAACTCTTGGATAATTCTGAGTATTAGAGATTTGAATTCCCTATCAGGTAGTTCTCGTGCCTTTTCTTCCACTGGAGAGTTATCTGGTGATTTATTTTGGACGCCTACTGGAACCATCCTGTCCTCTTTTTGTAAATGTTTTGATATTGTCTGCTCTCTTAGGGGCATTCAGTAGTTATTTTTCTCGTTTATTGATTGTAAATTTGTTTGTTTCATCCTTTGTTTTTTAATTTGGCTATGTCTGAGAAGGCGGGCTGTGTGTTCTTTGTTGTTTGCTCGTCTGTGGGCACGATACTTTTTGCCTCTGTCTCTAATTGGCAGGGTCTGTCACTCAGTTTGGTACAGCAGGGCAGGTCTAGCTGAAGAGGAGTTGCTGGGATGGGTTGTTTTGGGCACTTACTGCAGCCACCAGGGCAGGTTGGTAATTGGTGCAGGACGGGTTCCAGTAGGCCGTATCTGTGCTGCTTGGTGGTGTGATGTTAAGCGCACGGTGCAGGTAATCAGGATGGAGAGGGGAGATTGTGATGTGTGGAGCTAAGATAGCTATGGGAGAGAGGAGAAGAACAGAAGCCAAAAACATACAAA
>NW_004444095.1:5788089-5791111 GCF_000243295.1 Trichechus manatus latirostris | reverse complement strand
TGAATGCTATTTCTGCTTTTCGCCTTTTCTTATAAAAGCAAAAATCCTCTGGATTTCTTTCAGTTATTGAAAACAGGCACTAATGTAGATCTTTCATAAAAGTGAAGTGGTGTACCAAAAAAAAAATTGGAAAAGCACGGGATATCTGTATTTGTGTCATTGCTCTTATAACTTTTGGGTATATACCTAGGAGTGGGATTGCTGGATCATAAGGGATTTCTTATAACATGACCAAAGCCATGATATTTTCAATCACTTCATATGCGCGTCGAAGCTGGACAATGAATAAGGAAGACCGAAGAAGAATTGATGCCTTTGAATTATGGTATTGGAGAAGAATATTGAATATACCATGGACTGCCAGGAGAACGAACAAGTTTGTCTTGGAAGAAGTACAGCCAGAGTGTTCCTTGGAAGTGAGGATGGCGAGACTTCATCTCACGTACTTTGGACATGGTATCAGAAGGGACTAGTCCCTGGAGAAGGACATCATGCTTGGTAAGGAAGACCCTTGATAAGATGGATTGACAAAGTGGCTGCAACGACGGGATCAAGTATAACAAGATTGTGAGGATGGCGCAGGACCAGGCAGTGTTTCACTGTGTTATACATAGGGTCCCTATGAGTTAGAACTGACTCATTGGCACCTAAGAACAACAACAACAGCAAGGTATTTCTAGCTTTTTGAGAAAGTGCCATACCATTTTCCATAGTGGTTGTACCATTTTACACTCTCACCAGCAGTGTTTAAAAGTTCTAATCTCCCTACAACCTCTCCAGCATTTGTTGTTTTCTGTTTTTTTGATCATTGTCATTTTTGCAGGGGTGAGATTGTATCTCATTGTAGTTTTAATTTATATCTCTCTAATGGCTAATGATTGCGAACATCTTTTCATGTATTTCTTGGTCACCTAAATTTCCTCTTTCATGAAATATCTGCTCATGGCCTTTGCCCATTTTTGATTGGATTATTTACCTTTTTGTTGTTGAGCGTTGAAGTTTTCTATATATTTTAGAGATTAGTCCCTTGTCAGATATGTCATTGCCAAAGATTTTTTCCCAGCCTGTAGGTTCTTTTTTTACTCTTGAGGTAAAGACTTTTGAAGAGTGTAAGCATTTAATTTTTAGGAGGTCCTAGCTATCTAATTTATCTTCTTTTGTTTGTGCATTTTTAGCTGTGTTTAGTAGGCTATTTATGCTGAAGATTAGGTCCCCTACTTTTGTCCCTATGTTATCTTCCAGGAACTTTATAATTTTAGCTTTAACATTTACGTATTTGATCCATTTTGAGTTAGTTTTTGTACACAGAGTGAGGTATGGATTCTTTTTCATTTTTCTGCATATGGATATACAGTTTTGCCAGCACCGTTTGTTAAAGAGAGTGTTTCTTCACCACTGAATGGACTTTGACACTTTGTTGATAATCAGCTGCCTATAGATGGATAGATTTACTTCTTGGTTCTCAATTCTGTTCCATTGGTCTGTGTGTCTGTCACTGAACCAGTACAAGGCTGTTTTGATTTCTGTGGCTATATAGTAAGTTTTGAGATCAGGAAGAGTGAGGCCGCCTTCTTTATTCTTCTTCTTTAGTAATGCTTTAGCTATTCAGGGTCTCTTTCCTTTCCATATGAAGTTGGAGATTAGTATCTTCATTTTATTAAAGAATGTTGTTGGGATTTGGATTGGCATTGCATTATATCTGTAGATCACTTTGAGTAGCACTGACATGTTCACAATGTTAAGTCTTGCAATCCATGAGCATGGAATGTTTTTCACTTATGTAGGTCTCTTTTGGTTTCTTGCAGTAGTGTCTTGTAGTTTTCATTGTATAGGTCTTTTACATCCCTCGTTAGGTTTATTCCTAGGTTTTTTTTATCCTTTTGGGGACTATTGTAAATGCTATTGTTTTGTCGATTTCCTTTTCGGAGTTCTCCTTGTTAGTATAGAGGAAACCAACTGATTTTTGTATGTTGACCTTGTACCCTACCACTTTGCTGAATCCTTCTATTAGTTCCAGGAACTTCCTTGTGGCATCTCTGGGATTTTCTATGTATAGGATCATGTCATCTATGAATAAAGATAGTTTTACTTCTTCCTTTTCAAGGATACCTTTTATTTCCCTTTCTTTCTTTTTTTTTTTAGATACAGGGAATTTTAATTAGGTTGACATAGTTGAGAGCAAAAAGATAAAGTGGCCATTGCTACCTTGTCTCTAGCCCTTGCATGTAAACAGGCTGATGAATGCAAATTGAAACACAGATGAATCTTGCCGTGTTCCATGAAACACTGAAGAGACTTATCCAGTATTTAAATATATTCATATAACCAGTTATATAAATCTAAATATAAAATCAATCTCCTATAGGTTGTGAGATTGCATTCACCACCATCTTTGTGAAAAATTGAACGTTAGTTATCAATACAACCTAGCCTCAAGTCCAAAAATATCTTTAGAAGGGGAAAGCAGCGATAACACTTGCTGAACCAAAATTACTATCAAAATTGAAAAAGTTTGATCATATTAATTTAACCACAGCCAATTTTATTTAATTCAGGTCTGTCCAACAAAAACATTCTATCAGCCATTCATATCTGAATTCTGTTGTATGACATCAATTTAAATATGGTACATGTAAGAAAAAGTCACAAGACATTCTTATTTTGTAATAAATGAGGCAGTGACCAAATATTACCCATTAGTAGCTTTCTTGAGACAAGCTATCAAGTCTGCCCTTTCTGCCTTCTTCTTAGTGCCAGTGAAGATCATTTTTGTTCCAGGGATGTACTTCTTGGGATTCTCCAAATACACCATGTCTTAGTTATCTAATGCTGCTATAACAGAAATACCAAAAAGTATGGATGGCTTTAACAAAGAGAAGTTTATTCTCTCACAGTCTAGGAGGCTAGAAGTCCGAATTCAGGGTGCCAACTCCAGGGGAAGGCTTTCTGTCTCTGTTGGCTCTGGGGGAAGGTCCTTGTCATCAATCTTCCCCTGGTCTAGTAGCTTCTCAGTGCAGGGAAC
>NW_004444095.1:5785012-5787142 GCF_000243295.1 Trichechus manatus latirostris | reverse complement strand
ATTTTTTTGATATGCTGTTGAATTCTGTTGGCTAGAATTTTCTTAAGAATTTTTACGTTTACATTCATGAGGGATATTGGTCTATAATTTTCTGTTTTTGTGGTGTTTTTTCCTGACTTTGGTATCAGGGTTATACTGGCTTTATAGAATGAATTAGGGAATATTCCTTCCTTTTCTATGCTCTGGAATAGTTTGAGTAGAATTGGTGTCAACTGTTCTCTGAATGTTTGGTAGAATTCTCCAGTGAAACTGTCTTAGCTGGGGCTTTTATTTGTGGGAGCTATTTTGTGTGTGCATGTGACATCTTCAATTTCTTCCTTTGTTATGTGTCAGTCCAGATTTTCTACCTCTATTTGTGTTAGTTTAGGTAGGTAGTATGTTTGTAAAAATTTGTCCATTTCTCCTAGCTTTTTAAATTTATTGGAGTACAATTTTTCATAATATTCTGTTATGATCCTCTTTATCTCAGTTGGTTCTTTTGTAACATCATTCATTTCATTTCTTATTTTGGTTATTTGTATCTTCTAATTTTTTTCCTTTGTTATTTTGGGCAGTGGTTTGTCAATTTTATTAATTCTCTCAAAGAACCAACTTCTGATCTTATTGATTCTTTCTATTGTTTTTCTGTTTTCTACTTCATTTATTTCTGCTCTGATCTTTATTGTTTCCTTTCTTCTGGTAACTGTGGTCTTCTTTTACTGTTCCTTTTTTATTTGTTCATGTTGAGGGTGAAGTTATTGATTTTGGACCTTTCTTCTTTTTTGATGTGTGCATTTATTGCTATAAATTTTGCTCTGAGCTCTGCTTTTGCTGTGTCCCAAAGGTTTTGGTATGTTATGTTTTTGTTTGCATTTGATTCTAAGAATTTTTAAATATCATTTTTAATTTCTTCTATTAATCAATAGTTTTTAAGTAAGGTGTTATTCAGTCTCTATTTATTTAACTTTTTTCCTTGCTCTTTCTGTTATTGATTTCTAATTTTATAGTGTTATGGTCAGATAAAATGCTTTGTATTATTTTGATTTTTAAAAAATGTTATTGAGGCTTGCTTTGTGTCCTTAAGTATGCTCTATTTTGGAGAATGATCCATGTGCATTGGAGAAGAATGTATACTGTTCCAATGTGTCTTGTATATGTCTATGAGCTTGAGTTGGTTGATTGTGTTATGTCTTCTGTATCTTTGTTGAGTTCCTTTTTAGTTGTTCTGTCCATCATTGAAAGTGATATGTTAAAGTCTTCTACTATTTTTGCAGAACTGTCTATTTCTCTTTTACGTTTGGTATGAGTTTGTTTTATATATTTTAGAGTTCTGCCATTAGATGCATAAATATTTATTATTGTTATATCTTCTTGGTGAATTGATACTTTAATTATTATATAATTCCCTTCTTTGTCTCTTATAATGGATCTTGACTTAAAGCCTATTTTATCAGAGATTATTATTGCCACTCCCGCTCTCTTTTGTTCACTATTTGCTTGATATACTTTTTTCCATCCTTTGATTTTTAACCTATTTATGTCTTTGTATCTAACGCGTGTCTCTTATAGACAACATATTGATGGGTCATGTTTTGTTTTGTTTTGTTTTTAATCCATTCTGACACTCTGTCTCTTGATTGGTACATTTACTCCATTTACATTCAATGTGATTTTCCATCAGTATGAATTCACTGCTGCCATTTTGTTATGCTTTTTTCTTTTTTTTGCAGTGTTAATGGCTTCTTTGTTTTGCTTAATTTTCTATGCTGAGTTATTTTTGTATATGGATTTTCTTTTCATATCCTTCATTTTTGTTTTTGTGTTTACTGAGTTTTTTCAATTTTCTTCTTTATTTTGGTGAGTAAATTTATTAACTGTCTTTGTGATTACTCTGAAATTTACTTTTCTCTTTCTACATTTAAAACAGTCTATTATGTCTTGTTATCACCTTGACTTTCACTCCATATGGAAGTTCTGTAACTACACCATTTATTCCCTCTTTTTATTTTGAAATTGTCATTGTTTACAGCTTAACATCTCTGGTTCCCTTTTATCAGTTTTGTAGCTTTATTTTATTTTTGTGAAGTCTTTATTTAGGTTGGTATCTGGGTGATGCTGTCATGTGTCTTTATCTCAGGTTGTCGTCTGATG
>NW_004444095.1:5782510-5783203 GCF_000243295.1 Trichechus manatus latirostris | reverse complement strand
AAATTCACAGTGTCATGAAACTTTGGCCTATCTGACTTAACTGAAAGGAGGGTAGGAAGTACATTCACTGGGGGCGTGAGTTAAGAATAATTTCTATGAAGCTCCTGCCATGGATTGCCAGGACCTTTCTTAGGCTGAGCATTTGAAAATGTCAGCAAAGTAATGAAGAAAAATGAAGTGTGCTGTTCTTGAAAGGCTGTAAACAAAGATTACATTTGAAAGCAGAAGGAGAAGCCAGGTCGTTTTCTTCTCAGATGTGACTGAGCTACAGGGAGGCAGGCCTGAGCTGCTTCTGCTGTTGCCCTACATAGCCCCCAAGATGCTAATAACACTTTGCCCTACATAACCCCCAAGATGCTGATGGCACTTTGCCCTACGTAACCCCCAAGATGCTGATAGCACTTTGCCCTACATAGGCCCCAAGATGCTGATAGCATTTATTGGACCTGGGAGCTAACACTGAGGCTCTCATAGCTGCTGCTTGCTCCTTTCGCTAAAGAGCAATTTAATGGGAGACCAGGAAATTGTCTACGGCTGTGCCCTCAGGGCTTGGGGACTGCTATACACGGGGGGCTAGGACAAAGGGCTCATCCTTAGTAACTAGCCACAGGAACCACCCCCATCCCACAGAGGTCTATTATTAGCAGATTTAAAGTGTTGTGTGGATAAAAGAGATACTAGGTTTAAAAGAAA
>NW_004444095.1:5779165-5780104 GCF_000243295.1 Trichechus manatus latirostris | reverse complement strand
TAGAACTGCCCCATTGCCCCATAGGGTTTCCAAGGAGCAGATGGTGGATTTCACCTGCTGACTGTTTGGTTAGCAGCTGAGCTCTTAACTACTGCACTACCAGGGCTCCAAACCCCAAATAGGTTAAACCTAAAGAGCTCCAAACCAAGACAGATTATAATTAAACCTCTGAAAACTAAAACAAAAGAAAAAGAACTTGAAGGCATACAGAGAGAAATGACACATTATTCATAGGGGAAAACCAATTCAAATGGCAGTAGATTTCTCCTTAGAAACCATGGAGGCCAAAGAAAGTGGTGCAACATTTTTCAGATGCAAAAAAAAAGAACTGCCACCTCAGGATTCTATATCCATCAAAAATCTCTCTCAAGAATGAAATAAAAACATTATTAGATGAAGCAAAATTAAGAACATTTGTTGCTAGCAAACATATCTTAAAGAATGACTGAAGGAGGTTCTCTACACAGAAAAGAAATGAGAACAGAAGAAGGCTTGTATGGTAGGTAGAAAAATGGTCCTCCAAATATATCTGTGTCTTAATCCCTAAAACCTGTAAATATGTTACCTTACATGGTAAAAGGGACGTGCAGGTGTGATTAAATTAAAGATTTCTATATGGGAAAATCATCTTGCATTATTTGGGTAGGGCCAATGTAACAACAAAGGTCCTTATAAGTAAAAAAGACACAAGTAGAAATCTTGATGACAAAGGGTCATGAGTCAAGGAATGCAGGCTGCCTCTAGAAGCTGGAAAAGTCAAGGAAACAGATTCTCCCTTAAAGCCTCTAGAAAGGAACACAGACCTTTTGACACCTTGATTTTAGCCCAGTGAGACCCTTGTCAGACTTATGACCTTCAGAATTGTATTATTATAAACTTGTGCTATTTTAAACCTCTAAATTTGAAGTGATTTGTTACAACAGCGATAGAAAACTAATA
>NW_004444095.1:5775169-5776677 GCF_000243295.1 Trichechus manatus latirostris | reverse complement strand
GGCAGAACTGAAGATAATCATTTTTTTTGTGAGCTTTGCAAAGAGAGGTTGGGCTATATATAGCCACAGCCCAAATTGCCACCTTGTGTTTACTTGATTTGAATCTATCTAAGACAGAGGTCCCCAGGCTGTGGAAAATTCCATTGCCTCAAGCAGCTTGCTTGGCAAGCCCTGTAGCTTTATATTAACATCCTGTTTCCCCTTTCCTTAACTACTGCCCAGAACTAGAGGAAAATGGCAGAAACTGGTTTAGGCGCCATGTTGACATTCTGTATATCCTTTTAGCTCATTACGTACCTCATACATAGTAGCTTCCCTGCCTCTGGGTGGAGTTTAACCACCATTTTCTGAACATGCAATGTATGAATTTATATGTAAACCCCATTGCACCTGCATAGTATGATTAAGAATGTTGCTGTTGTAACTTGTATGAACTTCCTGCTTGTAAAGCCATAAAAGTAACCTTCCCTATTGCCCTTGCTGAGCAGTCTTGAAGGCAGCAGCCCCAACTGTTTCTTTCTTTGTGCAATGAAATAAAGGTGCCTTTCTAATCTCCCACCTCAGCCTCTTGTTTATTGGCTGAAACGAGTCGCACCCAGCAAAACCTGGGGTTTCCACCTGGCAACACATCCTCACCAATGTTTTTTCTGCTTCCTCCTTTTCCTGCTCCCAGATCTGCAAAGAGCTCAGGCATCTACTTCCAGCACGCCACACATTCTTTTGAAAATCCAACAGCATGCACTCAAAAGGAGAACAAAACTGTGAAATGTGTTTGAGGAAGCCAGTTATCTGCCTCCCTCTCATACTGGCTTAATTTCTTCCGACATTTGCACAGGGAGCCTGGACTTTTTGATTGTTATAGTCCAGGAGAAGTTGGAGAAGTTGGCTGCTGCTTCCACAAATGGCCCTGCACTCTGTCCAGGGTTTTTTTTTTTTTACAGCTGACTGCTGTTTGCAATACTTGTGCTGGTGAGTGTGACAGTGTTTTGATTAGTTGTAGCAAAGAAAACAAAAAGGATGGAGCAGTTCCTACAGGGAGAAAGTTGTAAGACTATTTTTTCCCCCACCACTAAATGAAGAGAAGCTATTTCATCAAAATTGAGTTGACTGGCCTTATAAAGCTTTCTCTTTAGAGGTCAAGCTGGAAGCAAACAGAATTCCCTTCCTCTGTCTGATGTGATGTGTCTCCAAAGGGACCAGCAGCATTTGTGAATTCAGGAGGGGATGAAGCTTTAGAAGAGAGGAGTGAGCGCTGTTTACAAAGGCTCCTACTAGACAGACCGTAATTAATTCAGGGATGATATCTGTCAGGCCTCTTCCCGTACTCTGCAAGGAAGGTCTTGAGGAATGGCGCTTCAAGGTGACATAATCCACAGGACACGCACTGCCCACAGCACCCCATTGCTGTCAGGAAATGGCATTGCTAAATACAATTAGAGGGAAATGTCAGAGCCTTTTCATTTCCTGAGCATTATTAGTGTGAGCCTGACAATTACTGACAGCCAGTC
>NW_004444095.1:5771466-5774222 GCF_000243295.1 Trichechus manatus latirostris | reverse complement strand
GGGTTTTATTCTTTCTTTCATAAACGAGAGAATAGAGAAAAAAAAAAAAGATTTCTAATCCAGAGTCAGAACCACCAGCAACAGCAAGTGACAGAAAGGCTGTTGATACTGACATGAAGCTAGAGGAAGAAGGCACACCACTTTGCAGTCAGTCATTCTGTTAAATACAACATTTACTGAGATCCTACTGGGCAGCATGAACTGTGCTAGGATTTGTATTTTTGTATGAGGTGAGAAAGGAATGGCAAGATATAAATATGAATAAAAGATAGTCCCCATGGTCAGGGAAGCCACACATTATTTGGTCAAAAGGAAGCTGAGATGAGACAAACATTCTCATGGAGTCAGACAATGACTCCAGCTCCATGTTTACTAAATGGGCTCTTCTTAGCAGCTGAACATTTGGGGATCCACGTGATCCGGCTGTGCAGAAGTGCTTGATGAGTGTTTAGTGAGGCAGCACAAAACTCTAGGTGCACTTGCAAAATGAAATGAAAAGCTGTGGACGCAGACATTCAACATGTGATTAGGTGTGGGGCCAAGGGTGTGTGCAGCCTGCTCGGCCTTCAAGAAAGAATTTGCTGTTCAGCTGCAAGGAGTGCTGCCAGCTGCCAGCCTCCAGCTGCATGGTCTTCAGGATCCACCTCAGCGTTCCTATAGATGCTGCACTCTTCCTGGATATGCCCCAGCCAGTGAGTGTGCAGAGTGGGCTACTAAGGTCTGCCCATTTCCACCCACTGCAGGGGTTCTCCAACAAGCAGTCAGCTCTGCATCCCCCCACTGGTGGCTGAGACTTCCTCAGACCTACTGGGTGGACTGGAAACCCTGGTGTTGTAGTGGTTAAGAGCTATGGCTGCTAACCAAAAAAGGTCAGCAGTTCAAATCCACCAATCTCCCCTTGGAAAATTTATGGGGCAGTTCTACTCTGTCCTATAGGGTTGCTATGGTCGGAATCAACTTGATGGCAACTGGTTTACTGGGTGAACTAAGCTTCTCTCTGCCCTACTCTGCTCTCTCCCACTTTTATCTTTCTCAGGCATCATCACACAATAAACTTCTTGTACTCATAACACTGTCTCCCCGCCTGCTTCCCAGAGGACCCCCACTGACCCACCATGTCTGCTTACACCAATAACTAATTAAAGAAAAATAGAAATAATGTTAAATCAAGACCAGAGATTGTAAAATGTCTGCAGAATTCTCTGCCCCAATACATTGTCTTTCCTTAGGAGGAAAAAAAAGTTTTCTTTCTTTGGGCAAATCACTAAGCCCATGTAAATTTTTTTTAGGGGAGAGGGGGTCTCAGCTGGCAGTCCTATAACAGGGGCGAGACTTGGTAAGAGTCTGCCCAAGTGTAAACAGTAAGAGGTCATTGTCTCTGGAGAAATTAACAAGAAGAAAGCCACCTAATAGTCTGTCTACTTATTATTATTACCATGCACACGGTAATTTTAGACAATGTCAGTGATAAAATAATTTCCCCTGTCAAGATGGAATTCTCCCACTACCCTACCACCCTACCCTGGGAACTGGTTAAATCATAAATGTGAAATGGTTTTCCTTTTAACTGCTTTCAAGCATGGAATGTCAGAGCCTCCCTTTTCCGGTCCCTTAATATAATATTGAGCAAATCCTTTATTTTTGGATATAGAAATTTTTGTCAAGTCCTGTTTAAAATACTAATATCACATTTACTATTTCAAAGATCCTATAGTTAAGGCTGGGTTCCCATCTGGAGAGGATTGGAGTGGTAAGAGTGTAGTCTGTTCTCCTTCTCACTCCTCCTCCCAGCAATGCAGCACTTTATGTGTGAGTATATATTGTTGGTGTCTGGGTTTAAGATTATTTCCTCTGCCTCCCTCCTACACATCTCTCTCCTCCAGGTTTGGGGGCAGGGAGGAGAGTTGGTGCATGCAGGGATGCTGGTATGTAATAACTTCCTGCTGGAGCCCCATGTCTCACTCTGATTTGATATGATTTTACTGGTGATGTGGATAGTACTCAGGTGGGGAACAAGTTTACCCCAATTGGCTCCATCACTGAGGACCCTACAGAACAGAAATTCAGTATCTCTATTCTGGCCTCCTGCCAACATTCAATATCCCCCCAATCCCTTCTCTGGCTTGAGTGTCCGAATGCTTGGACAGCAGTGGCTTGGGAAGCCCTGGAGCTCCTCTTGGAGCCATGAGAACTGCTGCTGTCTGCTTCTCCAAGGACCAAGGAAAACCAGAATGGAGTTGTCTCCCTATTTTTTCCCAGTTCTGCTACACCATCATCTTCTGAAGTATTACTGACTTGGACCACTGCAGTTGGGTTCCCACCTTTGGAAATCTCTAGATCAGAATCAGTCATTAGTATTTCTAGTCACTGTTCCACTAACTTTCACAGAATGCCGGTCAAACTATCCTTAAAACTCTTTAACTACACCTTTGGGCTGTGTTACCAAGACACTGAGATGAGAAAGTAGAAAGAGAGATCCCAATCTCCCCTTCTTGTAGGCTCAGCTAAAATTTATAAATAATTTTCTTAGAGCCAACCCATCACTACCACCACTTGGATTTAGGAAAAGAAATTGAGATTTAAGGGAGGAACACTTCTTTGGGTACTCTGAATTCTTCAAAAGTTGTCAAACATAACTCTCCTTCCTCCCTGTCTCTGTTGTTATTGTTAGTTGTCATTGAGTTAGTTCCAACTCATAGCAACCCTATGTACCACAGATGAAACACTGACCTGTCCTGCACCATCCTCACAATCAT
>NW_004444095.1:5768944-5770243 GCF_000243295.1 Trichechus manatus latirostris | reverse complement strand
CAGAAGGGGACAGGAAAGCTGGTGATAGGGAACCCAGGGTTGAGTAAGGACAGTGTTGACCTGTAGTGGGGTTGTTAACCATTGTCATAGTGCAATATGTGTACTAACTGTTTAATGAGAAACTATTTTGTTCTGTAAACCTTCATATAAAGTGAGAATAGCAGCACAACTGGAAGAACATAATAGATGTCACTGAATTGTACATGTAGAAATTTTTGAAATGGTATATCTTTGGCTATGTATATTTTCACCAAGAAGAAAAAAGGTCCTCCAAAGTCAAGAAGGGAGAGTGTTGACATGTCATGGGGTTGGTAACCAATGTCATAAAACAATATGTGTACAGATTGTTTAATAAGAAACTATTTTTTCTGTAAACTGTCACCTAAAGTACAATAAAAAAAAAAGAAAAGAAGTGGATACATAAGGCTTTTTGTTACCAGCTGTTTTTTTCTCACAGCCAAGTCTGGAGCAACAGGGAAAATCCCACTAAACATCCCATTACTCCAGTTTTTTACCTATAAAATGAGGGCTTAGATCAAATAATCCCTAAAAGTTCCTTCCAGTTCTACTAGTGCATGAGTCAGCTATCTCTTACCAGGATTGGGAGTAGAGCCACACTCCACGCCCACTGATGCTCATTTATTTAAACATCACACATTTATTGCATCCTAACAGTGTCTCTATCACACTGCTTTATTTGTTTACAAGTGTCTTCCCATTATACCTTGAGACCCTCAATGACAGCTTTTGCTGTTGTTGTTAGGTGCCGTCGAGGCAGTTCAGACTCATAGCCACCTTATGTATAACAGAACGAAACACTGCCCAGTCCTGTGCCACCCTTGAAATCGTTCTTATGCTTGATCCCATTGTTTTACTTATTTATAGACTGATTGATTGTACTTTAGATTAAGGTTTACAGAGCAAACTAGTGTCTCATTAAACAATTAATACACGTATGTCTTTATGACATTGGTTGCCAACCCCACATGTCAACACTCTCCCCTTCTCAACCTTGAGTTTCCCATTACCAGCTTTCCTGTCCCCTCCTGCCGTCTCGTCCTTGCCCCTGGGCTGGTGTGTCCATTTAGTCTTGTTTTGTTTTATGGACCTGTCTAATATTTGGTTGAAGGGTGAACCTCAGGAGTGACTTCATTACTGAGCTAAAAGTGTCCGGGGGCCATACCCTCGGGGTTCTCCAGTCTCTGTCACACCAGTAAGTCTGGTCTTTTTGTTTTTTTTGTGAGTTAGAATTTTGTTCTACTTCCTTCTCCAGCTCTGTCCAGAACCCTCTGTTGTGAT
>NW_004444095.1:5759056-5768375 GCF_000243295.1 Trichechus manatus latirostris | reverse complement strand
TTCACATGCTTATGAGTCGATTGAAAACACCATGGCTTGGGTCAGGTGCACCTTAATTGACATCTTTGCTTTTAAATACGTTAAAGAGGTCTTTTGCAGCAGATTTGCCCAATGCAATGTATGATTTGATTTCTTGACTGCTGCTTCCATGGATGTTGGTTTTGAATCTAAGCAAAATGAAATCCTTGACAACTTCAGTATTTTCTCAGTTTATCATGATGTTGCTTATTGGTCTAGTTGTGAGAATTTTTGTTTTCTTTATGTTGAGGTGTAATCCATACTCAAGGCTGTGGTCTTTGATCTTCGTCAGGAAGTGATTCAAGTCCTGTTCACTTTCAGCAAGCAAGGTTGTATCTTCTGCACATCACAGGTTGCTAATGAGTCTTCCTGTAATATTGTTATGCAAGTGACAACTGACTGGCAGCAGTGGCTGGTTGATAGAAAAATATCAGTCAATAAACCAGTGTTTGTTATTTCCTTCCTATATGCCTAGCACCATGTCAGGATTCTGGAAGATTCAGAGGAAATAGAAGACAAAGTTTCTGACCTCATTAAGCACAGGTCTATTTGGCAAAGCAGATGAAACTGAAGAAGACGGAAGTGCATCTTAGCACACAATCTGGATTTTTCCCAGAAAACAGATGAGCAAAAGACCAAAAACCAAATACACTTCCAGCCACATGCTCTTATGACTGCCATATGATATGATGTGAAATAATTGTCTTTCCACTGGATGTGAAAGAATAACCACTTCTAGTTGAAGAGCCCCAAATCATAAGTAAATACCACACATCCATTTGCAGTTGTTGCAGCCTGGTGAGGCAGGAGAATATAACGATTAGGCCAATGGTCTCTGGAGCCAACACACACCTTATTAACTTTTTTACCTCGGGAAAGTTAATTAACCTCTTTGAACCTCAGGTTCCTCATATGTAAAGTGGGGAATAATAATAGAATTTACCTCATAGGGCCATTGTGAGTATCAAATGAGTTGATACAAGTGAAGAAAATGACTTGACATTCAGTTACCGCAGTATCAATGTTTGTTGTTATTATTACTGAATATATCATATTACTGAGATTGTAAAAACACTAACGTATAATTTGTGGTATTCTTAAGCAATTAAAAATTGGAGCCCTTGGCAAGAGTCACACACACAGAAATATAGATCTTTTAAGAATGTTGAAATTCGTCACAGGTGATCTTGAAGTATATGATTCTGGGGATGAGACTATGGATGAGTCTGTGTGGTCATCAAGTCCTGAAATTTTCAATAACCAAACTTTCATAGCAAGGATTTTCAAGGCAAATTAAGGTAAAAAATCCTGCTGTTCATTGCTTGGCATAATGAGGCTGCAGTTTATGTCCGTATCAAGCAAGAATCAAACACAGACACGGTACAGATATTTTAAGTTTCAGTCCTACAGCAAGGGTACAGATGATGCAGTGTCACTTCTTTTCCAGGGAATGCTTCTGTAGGCCACCACTTGGGGGAAAAATATGTATCCAGGCACACTGCTGGCCAGAGTGGATTCATCAGGATGCAAACGATGCTTCAGCATCACGGCTTCTCACTTATGTGGGCCCCTGGGGATGCTGGGAGTTGCTGGAAGCTGCAGATTGTTTTAGGTGGGGAGAGGAAGCCTGGTTACAATCACACAGACTGTCTATGGAAACATTGCTGGCAAATTGCCCAAAGTTTCTCAGACAGAGGGACCTGAATTTCCAAGACTACAGAAAATTGTAATTTTTTCCTCATTTTAGATAAATATTCAATTTTGTATTCATTTTCTTAAAAAAGCACCCCGACATTGTATATGCTTCAGATCCCACACAATCTGGAGCCACCTTGCAACTGTTCTTGCCCTATTTCTATTTTCTGTCAGACCCTTTCCCCGTCCCACCCATACTGTTTAATTTCTGTTGTTCTCCTCACTTATAATCAGTGCAAGAGAGGGAAATATTTCCAAATTTTCTTTTTTTACGAATCAGTGAAAGTAGATAAACTAGGACCGCAGATTTGATTTAAAATATCCATGAAAGAAGGAGGTAGTAGTCTATGTTTAAAACTGCACTATATTCAAATAGATGCTAAAGCAGATTTGTTTTTTAATTACCAATGATCTAGGTCTCCGAGGCCATCCCATGTGTGGACCAATTATAGCCTGTCCTGCTGATTTCAAGATCATGCAGTAAACTAGTTTTTATTGTACAATCCTGATTAACTTTCCTTCTTGAAGTGTTAAGTCTTTTTCTTTGCCCCTCTGTGCTTGTGAGTATACAAACTCAGAGGCAGTCGCAAGGGTAAACTTTGTACACACTCAGAAGACAGAGTGATGGTAACGCAAACATGGTGATGTCAAGTGCAAAGTTAAATCACAATATTGTGCACGGTATTTTCAGAGACCTGTAGAATAAATTTGGTTGTTACTTATTTCCTAGATTTCCAAGTCAGTCTTACAATGTGCCTGTCCCTTTATTGAGCTAAGAAAATCAGCTTTGAAGTAGAGGAAGATAAATGTTTCTTGTTTGGTCAGAGACTGCTATGAGAAGAAATAAAATCCAGGCCCCCAGGAGCCCCCAGTGTGATGGTGCAGGGTAATTAGGGTTTGGTTGACTTGCACTTTGAGGGAAAAGTCACTATCCATAATGCTGTGTAAGCAAAAACTGGGTCATCAAAATTCCTCCTTTTCCTGAGACTGTTCCAGAAGAATATTTATTTTCAGACTGTGACCTTGATTCTTCAGTTTCTAACAAGACTCAGCTGAAGCTGTCTAAAGGATTACCCAGTAAACATTTTCAGCCATATTCTAGTAGCCCAGTTCAGAGACAACAAACGCCCACACATACAGTCATGTACACGTAGGAACACACACATATAAACACATTCTGTTTATTTTAACAGAAATACATTTTTTTATTGCCAAAATGCTGACCCAGGAGTATCACAAACCCTTTCTTTACATTATTTTTGAACTCAACACTCAAAAATCACAGCTAGCTAAAATACTCCCATCTAAAGGATAAAAACACCAAAAACCAAACCCTTTGCCGTCAAGTCGATTCTGACTCATAGCTACCTTATAGGACAGAGTACAACTGCCCCATAGGGTTTCCAAGGAGCGGCTGGTGGATTTGAATTGCTGACCTTTTTGTTAGCAGCTGAGCTCGCAACCACTGTGCCACCAGGGCTCCAAGACAGGTGATATTCCCTCCTAAATGAAGAACTTGTGCTTGTGTAAATCATAATCACTTTTTATCTTGTCCTTGATGGGGGTCCAGCACTCAGAAGTAGAATAATCTTCTTTCCTCTTATAGGTTAAATAGCTGCTGTCTCAGATTGACTGATTTTTTAAGGCAGTCAGCCTAAAGTGCCTCACGTTCTATGTACTGAAGCAGGAATATGGACAATCGAGCTGTTGAAACACATAAATACATTTGCTTTTATTAATATCATCATCACAATCGTTATCATCATCATATATTATACATATACAGTAGCATATATACCATATATAACACATTTAAAAAATAATGAATTGAACAAGACAATCCCTAGCCAGTACAATGTCTTTGTTTGATTAGAAAAAGGACCCTCCTTCAAGGTGATTTGAAAATGCATCATTTATACTTGTTAGAAGAAAATTTACCACCACATGCTAGGAAATTGTCATAATAAATACAAATATCTATGATGTAATGATGTCACCTTGGTTGTGGTGTCCTTGTGAAGTACACGATTTATGGTATCAGCAGATCTGGAGCCCCGGCAGGGCAGTGGTTAAGCACTTGGCTGCTAACCAAAAAAGGTCGCAGTTCAAATCCACCAACCACTCCTTGGAAACCCTATGGGACAGTTCTACTCTGCCCTATAGAGTTGCTATGAATCAGAATTGACTCAACGGTAACAGTTATTATTATAATTTTGAGTTTATCTAAAGATACTCAAGCTAATGTCTATATGGTAGCTATGAGTTGGAATTGACTTGATGGCAATGGCTTTGGTTTTCTTTGATTTTATGAGTAGTAGATCTACATATGTTCGCCACTGAACTTAAGGATCAGGGGACCACAGTACCTTTGAAACCAGCTGAGTGCCCCTCCCCATTTGTATTGCCTTCACTTCCCTCCAGAAGAACACACTATCTGAATTGTGTATTAATTTTTCATTGGCTTTCTTCTACAGTTTACCCTGTATGGACATATTACAGAACAATTCATTAAAGGCTTGCCTATATATTTTTGCATTTATTCTCAGCTCTCTATAATTTTGTGGCCTGAACTGTTATTTATTTATTCTGTTTGATCTATCATTTACTGAGATATGAATATAAATATTTCCCACTATGATAGAAGATTGCTTATTTATTCTTACAATTCCATTATTTTTTTTCTCACAAATGTTCAGGCTATGTTATTTGTTGTATACAAGTTTTGAATTGTTTTATCTTCCTGATGAATTCAAACTTTTGTCAATATATAGTGTTCTTCTACTTCCCTAATAATGCTTTTTGTGCCTGAGAATCTGTTTTGTCTCCTACTAATACAGCTATGCTAACTTTCTTTTAGTTAATATTTCCTGGTATATTGCCCCTCCCCCATTTTCTCTATTCTCTCTTTCTGAAATGACAATAAAATGTTTTAGAT
This sequence comes from Trichechus manatus latirostris, assembly GCF_000243295.1. Lineage (NCBI taxonomy): Eukaryota > Metazoa > Chordata > Mammalia > Sirenia > Trichechidae > Trichechus > Trichechus manatus. Next base: position 5,763,727 of record NW_004444095.1, on the reverse strand, counting down.
CTTTTCACTGTAACTACACAATTCTGAACCTTTTTGTTGTATTTTCTTTCTCTCTTTTTTTTTTTTTTTATTCTATAGTGCATCTTGGCAATTTCTTTAGATTTTTTCCACCAGTTGTCTAATTTTTTTCTTCAGTTGGGTCTGACCCACTATGTAACCATCTATTGAGTTAACAATTGCAATTGTAATATTTTTCATTTTTAGAAGTTCTATTTCTTCAAATCTGTGTTGACAATATTTTTCTCTTAGATATTGTACTAATCAGCTTTTGTGGTATAACAAACAACCAAAGAATCTCAGAGTATACAATAATACATTTATTTCTCACTCAAAGATCTTCAGGGTAAGGTCTGCTTTAGGCTGTGTGTCAAATTCAGGTCTTCCCATGTGTTCCATTCTGGGACTAAGGCTGAAGGGGCTGGGGCTAACTAGTGCATATACTTATTATAGCAGAAATCCAAATTTTTAAAGGTGTGGGTAGAAGCAGGCAATGCCTCTCAAAACTTAGGTTTAAAACTGACAAACTGTCACTTCCACCTATTTTCAGTTGGTCAAAGAAAATGACATGGCCAAGTCTATCATCAATGAGATGGGGACAGGAAAGTATATGCCTCTCATGAAAACAGGGGTGGAAAATAAATATTTGCTGAACAATAATAAAATTTTCCAAAGTTATATTTCTGTTACTCCCTTTATTTCTTTAAACATATTAAACATGTGCTGATACTTTCAATACCTGCAGTCTTTGTGGATCTGGTACTGAAGTTTATTGCTTTTGCCAACTTTCATTCTTAGCACTTTGCTTCTCTCTGTGTGTGCGTCTATATTTTATTGTGCTCTTATATACCTTGGAAGTTCAACTGGAGTCATTTCTGGAGTTTAAAGTACAATCCTCCAGAGATAATTTTATTTACATCCACCAAATAATTGGTAATGTATGTATACAGCCACAGAGATTGCATACATTCCAGCCTCCATACCCACTGAAGGAAAAGGCAGTTTGTCAGGAAAGATGTAGCAGGCAAATTAGCAAAGGTATCAAAGATTCTCCTGAGAAAAGATTTATATAGGATATGACTACTTTCCTTTTTGGAGTCCCACATTATTAGAAAACCTTTTATAAATGAACTGGGTCAGAGAGCAGTAGGAAGGGCTCTGGAGTCATAACTAAGGACTACATTGAGCCCTAATTTATCACGATGTATTAGAACAGGAAGGTTAACTTCAGTAACTACCAAACTCCAAATCTCAGTGGCTTAATATAACATAAGTTTACTTCAGCCTCATGCAATAGTTTAATGAAGGTGTTTGCTGGATGGCATTCTACAGAGTGATGCAGGTACCAGACTCCTTCTCGTAGCACTGCAACCTCCTAAAGTCTCAGGGTCTGCTGCTGTATTTTCTCTTTCTGGCTGCTAGAAAAAGTGGAGGATTGTGCAAGAGATATTTTGATGGGTTGGACCTGGACCCTTCATCCACATGGCCCCATAGACTTTAATGGAAGTCAGGAAAGATGCCTATGAAGAAATGGAAATTGGTTTGGGAAACAACTACCCAGTGTTTGGATGCATAGGGTTCCAAGCAAAACAGGCTGAACCTGAAACCTCCTATGACTAAACAACTTAAATGCCGTGGAATGTCTTTGGGATTAATGGTTATATATTAATAGTGAAATAACTGGGTTATAACCTTGGGAGGCCTGACCTATGGTAGTCTGTGGTAGATACAGTTGATTGTGACAGTGGAGAGAGAGAGATTATTTTATCTCCACACTCATCATACCCTTCTCACCTCTCACTCCCCAAATAAGAACAACATAAGCAATAAAAAAAAGCCTGAGATGTTTCAACTGGTCTATATCAGTAAACAGGAATGACATGTGACTGTGTGTGAAATCATCTGGTTTTCAACAGTGACATTGCGAGGTAGGGGCAGCATGGAGTCAAAACTGGTCCTGTGGGTTCTGCTTATGGGTAGTCACCTAAGTAGGGTGACTTAGACTGGGTTCTCTAGAGGAGCAAAACTAATGAACCATATATATGTATATGTATGTATGTATATAAAGAGAGAGAGGAATTTATGTCAAGGAAATGGCTCACCCAGTTGTGGAAGCTGACAAATCCCAAATCCATGGGTCAGGTGTCAGGCTGAAAGCTTCTCCTGACTCACATGGGTGCAGGGGCTGATGAACCAAAAATCAGCAGGTCAGATGGCAGGATGCTGGCTCAGGTCTCAAGAACTGGAGGCTAGATGATGATGAGTTGGATGCAGGATTGAGAGAGAGAGACAGCTTTGCCAGAACATCTATCTATACTGGATGCAGGCCACATCCTCAAGGAAACTCCCCTTACATCAGATCACAAAATGGAAAATAATTACATAATACTGAGAATCATGGCCTAGCCAAGTTGACAACACAGTCCACCCTTGTCAACTTGGCACCTATACACATTTCCTTAAACCATATGCAATGTCTAAATAAAGACAATTTATAAAGTCATACTTGTGCCTAACGTGATTCAAATAACATGTGTACAACCAAAAATGCACTAGCCCCACTTACTTTTTCTATTTTATAAGTAATGGGATAACGGAGGGAAGAAAACAAAAATATTTGCTATATATATATATATATATGCACATATATACATATAATAAAACAAGGAAGAAATACTTATAACAATTACAATCCTCATTTCTGCAACTGGGCACTTGGTCATAACTGGTATTTAGAACTATCTCTTCCACCACACATTCCACATTCCCTTTGCCCTCAACAAGCACCTCAGCTGATAATGGTTCTTTGCCTGGTGGAGTGACCCAAACCTTCATTCCTGAAGGGTCTGGGCTATTAGTAGTCACGTCAGAATTGAGTTGCTGTAGTTTTCCATTGACTTTAATTACAGGGCATGGTAGTACTGAGAGACTCCCTAAGGGATCTCCTGTATTCCAGACATACTCTTCTTTACCTCCTTTATGTAATATCAATTTGATTTCCCCTTGGTAATCAGGATCAATCATACCAGCCAATATGGTAACTCACTTCTTTGCGTGTTGATCCAGAGACATGAGGAACCCAAAGTGGATGAGTGGCATTCTTAATTTCCATTTCAGTGGAATCAATGTTGTGTCTCCGGGTAGGAGCATTCCTCCTTTTAGATAAGACCTCTAGACCCTCAGAGCATGAGGTCAGGGGGACAGGAAGCAAAAATTTTGTGAGTGGGTCACTAGGGGTAATAGTGAGTCATGCCACTCCCATTTCCACTCCTTGATTTCTGGACCCATGAATCCTGGCTATAGGAGAAACAGCAGCATACATTGGATGCTGGTTTGGAGCATATACAGCCTCCTCCTGGGTCACACTGTGTACTTTGCCTCTTGGGGCTTTCCCAGATTTAAGTCTAGTTATAAGTTTAGAAGCAAAAATTGGTGGTGGGGTGGGTCCTGGGGACATTCAGCAAAGTTTTGTATGGCATCTGCCTAAGGCATTGTCCCAGGTGCTGCCCCAGGTGATATCTCAGACAAAGACTCTTCAGGCACAGCTGGGTTAATCTCAACAGATGGGGTTGGAAGGAATAATGGTTTTACCGGGGAGGGTGGCTTAGCAGACAAAGATGGAGTAAGCTTTTCAGATGGGAGTAAGTGGGCTGTTTCTGCTGGTAGGAGTGATTCAATGGAATTTAGGGTCTCAATGTCCCCAGCTTCATGATTATCTGCCCATATATTCCCATACCAAGTTTCAGGATCCCATTTCATCCCAATCAATGCCCTCAATTTAACTTCAGACACCATTTGAGGTTGGAAATTCATTTGGTGTTGTAATTCAGCCACTCTTACAGTAAGATTCAGGGTTTGGTTTTCAGCAATATCAGCTGTTACTGCAAGAAATAAGGATTTCTTTCAGGGCACAAGTGGCAACTTTCAGGTCGTGTATGTGGTGCTTCAGCTGTGACTCTAAAGCTTTCTGCTCATCCTTTTCTTTTACTACTTTGTCTACCAAAACTAAGACCAACCATTCAACTTCCATATACTTCTTATTCTGACAAAATTGAAAAAAGTATCAAGTATGTAATCACCCAGAGCCTTGTCTCAAACAAATATTTGATCCAGTGGTGGTGATATTTTGCATACTTCGATTGCCATATCACGCCACTGATTAACAGTGCCTTCTTTACTACTGGAGGCAGAGTCATCAGTGCCTTTAAGACTTGCCAGTGTTGAGAACCAATTCAGAAAACTCATCGTTAGGATTTTTTCTTCTAGAACCACTCTCGGTACCAAATGTCTTGGGCTGGGTTCTCTAGAGGAGAAAAACCACTAAAGTATATATATACTTTATATATACACAGAGAGAGAGAGAGACAGAGATTTCAAGGAAATGGCTCACACAGTTGTGGAGGCTGGCAAGTCCCAAATCTGTGTCAGGTGTCAGGCTAGAGGCTTCTCCTTACTTACATGGTTGCAGGGGCTGATGTACCCAAAATCAGTAGGCCAGATAGCAAGCTGCTGGCTCATGGGTTTGCGGAGCTGGTGAATCCCAAAATCTGCAAGTCAGATGGCTGGCTGCTGGCTCATGTCCCAAGAACAGGAGGTCAGATGATGAACAGACAGATGCAGGATCAAGAGAGAGTTTTGCCAAAATATCCATGGATATTAGATGCAGGCCATACC
>NW_004444095.1:5751604-5758008 GCF_000243295.1 Trichechus manatus latirostris | reverse complement strand
GCCTTAGTCCTCAAAGTGACATCTTTGCTTTTTAACACTTTGAAGAGGTCTTTTGCAGCAGATTTGCCCAGTGCAATCTATTGTTTAATTTCTTGACTGCTGCTTCCATAGGTGTTGATTGTGGATCCAAGTAAAATGAAATCCTTGTCAACTTCAATATTTTCTCTGTTTATCATGATGTTGCTTATTGGTCCATCTGTGAGGATTTTTGTTTTCTTTATGCTGATTTTTTAAATAAGTTTACTGAATAATTTTATTTTTACCTCTTATGTGGAGAGTAAAATTGAACATCACAAAATATACCCTGCTGGAGTGATGTAGCTGTGCACTTTCACACTTTGCATATTTGCTTGGCAGGGCTGTGATTTCTTCACAACTTATGAATCTGTTGAAGCTAGCACATAGAGATCTTCAGGGGCTAACATTTTTTTTTACTAAGAGAGAAACTGACCTTAAACATTGCCATCAGCTGGCAGAGTAAAGATCCTATTTCCTGTTGAAACAAACTATCCATTTGCTTCAAAAGTGTTTGTTGAAGAAGAAGAAAAAAGAAGTAAAATACACCCTGAACAAAGAAAGATTGAGTTTGCAGTAAAGTATGTTTTTTCTCTCTACATTTGAGGCATTGCTTCAGGCCAGTTCTTCTTGGGTTGGTTGGCTCCCAAGCTGCCAGGACAATGTGGTAGAACAGTGGTAAGCCTACGTATTTTCTCCTGGGGTAAATCTGGCTAGGGTTAGTTTTCATTTCTGTATTCCATTTTCTCTTTTTCCAGAATACTCTACTTGTGTTTTTCCACATTTAGTACATGGGATGCTATAGGGTCACTATTAGTTGGAATCAACTCAAGGGGTAACAGTTTTCATTATGTTTGTGCTCAGTTGTGACTGAAAAATAGCCTGAATCACATCTTCTTCTTCAACTCTGATGCTCGTGTTCTACATTGCAGGTACTGTAATCTAAACCAGGTTGTTAAGTCCTTGACTCTTGAATATGAGATTCTCTGTCCCCATAGCACCAATCCATACTGTTCACAACTCTATACATGACCAAGAAACTGCACTGATTTATTGTAATGAATTGCTGCCTTCTAGCCTGTGAGACTTATTGACATTAGTAGAAAATGTAGATCATGCAGAAGTAGGAACTGGGATTAGAATTTGAGTTCTAGACATTCTGCACTGCATTTTGGCGGTATTCCTAGTACAGAGAAAGGAACCAGATGGACTCTTAACCAAGCAAGACTCAGATCTTGAATTTTTCAGGATGAGATATCAATGGGGCTAAGTTTAAATAACAAAGAAGATTGCTCCCCATGCTCTCAGCTCCAAGATCTTGTGGGTGAAATAAGTTATTTTTATGAATAAAAAATATTTTACTATATAAATCCAAACAAATCTCAGGAATGCAAGAACAAAGGACACTGTGGCTCCACCTCTAAGCAAAAGCAACCAAAATTTCCATGTAAATAATTCTAGTTTACAGTAAGGCAGCACTGATTGTATCCAGGTTCTGTTGTCTCCACATACGCTATGGAGATGAGGCTCAGCAACATGTTTGTTTTCCTGGAATCAGCCCTGAGAGACTGTCAAGTGAAAGGATTTCTCAGAGAAAAGGGTGGGAAGAGGAGGGAACAAAAGCACTGAGTCTGCCTATTGACTGATGAAGATGAGAACCCGTCCTGATGGTATATGGGGAAATGGAGTCCAAAATAAATTTATTTTCTCAGAAATGGATTTCCTGGTCAGAAACCATTAGGATTATTAAAATTTTAGCTAGAATTACATACAGTACAGCATAACTTTTTGGAACCACAATCCCTGACAAATCCCTTTCTTCTTCCAGTGTCCTGTCTTATTTGTGCAAGACTATTTTATATCAGAACATTCAAAATTAAACACATCTTTATTTCTTTGCAATTTTTATGATTAATTTTTTATGACCCTCCTTAATAGCACTTGTTTTAAAAATTGGTTAGATATTTAAAAGTGTTGCAAAGATCATCCTTGTGTTTTTAATGCACTTCCCATAAGACTTAACTAGCTTTTAAAGCATTCTGATGTGGGTTTGAATCCCAGCTGCACTATGCACTCTCTGTGTGATTACAGGGAAGTTATTTAATATCAGTAAAGGAGCACTGGTGATGCAAAAGGGAGCCCTGGTGGCGCAGTGACTAAGTGCTTAGCTGCTAACCAAAAGGTCAGCAGTTAGAACCCACTGGCTGCTCTGTGGGAGAAAAAAGTGACAGTCTGCTTCTGTAAAGAGTTACAGCCTTTGAAACCCTATGGGGCAGTTCTACCCTGTCCTATAGGGTTGCTATGAGTTGGAATTGACTCGACGGCAATGGGTTTGATTTGGGTTTAGTGGTGGTGCAAATGGTTAAGCACTTGGATGCTAATAGAAAGGTTGGCAGTTTGAACCTACCCAGCTGCTACGTGGGAGAAAGACCTGGAGATCTGCTTCTGTAAACATTACAGCCAAGAAAACCCTATGGGGCAGTTCTACTGTGTCACATAGGGTCACTATGAGTCGGAATCCACTCTGCAGCACCCAACAATGACAAAAAAACCTGTATTCAAAAAATGAGGAAGATAATACAACCTACGTTACAGAGTTGTTATGACAACGAGATAATCTATGCAAAGGAATCTGGTTCATAATAAAGTTCATAATAAAGGTTAAAGGAATGATGACAATGATGATGATGATCATGGTGATGATGACAGCCACGATTACAGTGAGGGGAGGCTGAAGTCAGATCATGAAGAGCCCAGTTGTTCAGATTAAAAGGTTTTATTTACCCATGACATGCAGTTAGATATTGGAGATGGGAGCGTCTAAATTCACTCTGACATTTCAAGGCTAAGAGGCGATAGCACCATGAGCAAACAATGGGGAATCAGAAAGATGGAATCAGGGCTTAGCCAAAGAGGACTATGGGTGTTGTCACTTCACCAGGGACGTTGCACAATACAGATAATAGTTAAGCCACAGTGGGGCCTGGTACTTTCATAATCAACCCATTGTCAGTGCATCTCACTCCCTGTAATGTGCACTGAAGTGCATTGCAGAGAACTGAGTAAAATGTATAATTCATAGCAGAAAAGAGCACTGGGAATCATGCAACTCACAGAATGGCTACACAACTGTAGCTGGCTTGTAGTATTCAAATACCTAACTTAAGGGAATGCCCTGTTTTTTCCAGGCTCTTTCATCTGAATGGGCAGCACCCTCCCAGTGATCCAGTCCTTTGAGGATCATGGTCTTACCTTGACAATCTCAATCAGTCCAAAACTGAGGGGTTCTTCAGCCTTCCCAGTCACGGGAGAAGAAAGGTCCTCTTTGCATCGGCTGCAGCCATCTGATCTTGGCCTTTCTTTCAAAAGATTATGTCCCCTACACTCAGCCTATAGATCCCTGAACTAACCTCTCTTCTGGCGTAGGTATGTGAGTCCCCAGCCAGCTCCCATCTCCATGTCTAAATACCCTTCTGAATACCCTCACCACTCTCTCTCTAGCCAGCTGATTACTGATTCTCAGAAAAGCTCCTTGGCCTCTACTCCAGTTCTCTGCCATCTCCTCCTCTAAGCCTCAGTTCTGCCCTCCCAGCCAGTCTCCCTCCCAGAGATTCCCAACATCCTATCTGGGACATCACTCTGATCACTACTCCTCATTCAATACCTCTACAACAAAGCTTCTTCTCTGACATAAACATAAGCCACTAATATAAGGTTACCCCCTATATCTCAGACCATGGAATACCTTAGCATTCTGCAGTGAAGTGGAGGGAGGCTGGTACACAAGGAAGGGAGGGTGGGGTGGGGGTTGCTGCAGCTCATGTGGGATCCATCCACCAAACAGCATGACCTAGTTACTCTAGTTACTCTTCCAGCCAGCAGAGTCTGGGCATTAACCAAGAACAACTTGGAGGACATTTTATTAAAAAATGATGGATGGATAGATAGATAGATGATGCCATTTTCAAAAAATGGTTTGTGAGTCCTAAAATCCAAAGTGCAACTTATAATAGAAATGCATTTAGAGATTTGGGGGCCTGATAGAAATAGCATTCTTGAAGGAAAGCGGCAGTGATTCACTCCTGATTTGCATTTCTATACATAGCATTCAGAATTCATTTCAATCAGGTGTATTTTGTGTATGGATTCTTCCCTCTGGAGATGGGACACAAAGGCTTTTAATAAAATCATTGGGCATCTTAAGGTCATTCTTACTGTTTCTTTCTCTCTCCTCTCTTTCTCAGCTGGATCAGCATGTGAATAAACTTTCTTTTTACCTTTTGTCACACAAGTTAACCTCACTGAAACATGACTCTCAAAGGTGTCCTTAAGAAGAAGGAAATGATAAAGTGGTAGGCAAAACACTTTTGAAGGGAGAGACTACCACAAATGGTTTTGCGCTAATAAGTTATGAATTTTCTTAATTATGCTGACTGGTGCAAAAGCACATTGGACATGTTTTTCTGGAGCAGGGAGAAGAATGAGATAAGATTGCCTGCAAAGTTATCTGTGTAGTAGCTGCCATTGTGCCCTTTGCTTTTGACATTTATTGTAAGACTGAGATAAAGAGTTCCCCAATGGGAATAAATGAACACGATTTGCTTTAGGTCCACTGGCCATATGACCAACATGACCCCATCTTGTAGTGTTTAATGATTTCTGTACCCCTACTACGAAATATTCTCCTCAACTCAGAGTTGTCATAGTAACCATCTAAATTCACTCCAAGCACATTTCAACAACTGACACACATGCATAGTCTCTTCCTCTACGTGTGCAGGTCGTTGGAGGATTCCAGGCTTTCAGCCAAGCCACGTGCTAAAGACCAAGTCATGTCCTCACCTCCCACATTTGTTATGCTTGGGTCACTGTCACTGTAACAGCTGAAGAAGATGTCGTTTTTCCCACTTATTAAAAAGCGTAAGTCTTGAGACAGGATTTTAGATCACACCTCTGGCTGATGGTGCAATAACTTTCTGTTGTGATTTAATTTCCACCTCGGGTAGAATGTGAAGTATGAATTTTTAAAATTTCTTTCCACTACAAAGCATCATTTCTCCTTGTGTTGGAAGGAACAAAAGATTGTTTCTTGTTCTGAGCAGGGAGAGCAAGCGAGGCCATGACACCTCTTTGTCCACCAGCAGCGCTCTCCATTGCCTTTGAAAACACATATTTGACAAGGCGTTCCAATTCCCCACGTCTTTCCATTACAGTCAGAGCTGAGCTAGGTGTGTGAGAGACTGAATTACACCTCCCTCCCTTTATAAAGCCAGCCCATTGAGAAAGGGCATGGTGCTGGGGGTCAGAATTAACAAAAGAGAGCAGGGTGAGGGTCAGGGGATTTAGGAGGGGAACTGTATCTCTTCTTGCTTGATCTGCCGTAGTTAATTTCATTTCATCTAGTTTTGTCTACTCTTTTGGTTCCCACTAACTTCCTGACTGCCTTCATCAGTGACCATCTACTGAGCAGACACCCAAACACCTGGAATCTTGGTCTTTGACTCACTGCTTGTCTTCTCCCTTGACCTCACATATGCACCCATGGCCTGACTGTTCACTAGACTTCTATCCTCTTCCTTCCTCCTTTCTTTGGTTCTCACGTGCATCTGGACCTCAGATGCTCCAGCTTTCATTTCTATCTGTCCCACAGTGTGTTGCATCCTAACTTCTCAGATGAGGCCATTCCTAGTAAGACTCAGGAAACTCAACTACTCTCGGAATCCCCATCTTTACTAACTTTGCGTCTCTCGTTAAACCTGGTCCTCCCAATATCTAGCCACATATTTATGTAGGTTTGAAAAAAGAATAAAAGATATCACAGAATAAAAACCTGCATCCACAGAATATGACTATGGATGACTGTAAGTGAGGAGATGTTTTCTCATCTGAAGATAGGGAATAATGGCAGAAGATTAGGTGCTGATTAAATGCTTATATCTTAAAATAATTTTAGATGCAAATTACCAATAGCAGCGTGCTAAATAAACAAACTGAGATGTTTGTCAAAGACTAGGCAAACCCTCTTTTATCATGGACATGATTTATGTGAATTCTAGGAGATCAATAAGAATTGAGCCATTCAAATGTACAAACCATGAGGTATTTTACTGAAATGTTAAAGATGCATTACTAATTTTTTTCACTCTCTCTCCCTTTTTATTTGGAGAATATTGGCTTAAAAGGCAAAAGGGAATCATTCCTTGGATTTATAATAATTTATTTGAGAATAATTTGCAGGAAGAACAATTGGCATGATAAATTGTAAACATATGTAACATTTACCCTCAAAAGTTATGTAGATGGAAGATATAAATACATTCAAGTATAGTTTAACTAAATTGTGAATCATAGATGCATAATGGGGAAATTGGGGGTGATAACTTTGAAAG
>NW_004444095.1:5731026-5732347 GCF_000243295.1 Trichechus manatus latirostris | reverse complement strand
TTACAGGAAAGATGGTTAGTAAGGAGTAGAACTAAGATTCAAACCCAGGCCTGTCTTTAGCTGAAGCCCTGGCATGTTTTTTTCCAAGATCCCACACTGTTTTGTCTGTGTTGACACTTATGTTTAGTTGTGAGATTTTGGTTAAGAGAATTAGCCCCTCTAACATCAGTTTCCTCGTCTGTAAAATTTGGATAATGATATATACTTTTAGGGGGGTTTTGTGAGGGTGAGAAGTAATATATAAGGCGACTTAAATGCTTCTCCAAGTATCAAAGTCTCTGGCTTTGCAAGCTATATCTTCACAACCTGATAGAAAAAGCTCTTTCAGCTAAAATACGATGCCCCCTAATTTGAATAATAATAATAATGATAATAATAACTTATTGAACATTTCACATCTTCCCATTTAGTATTAACAATATTCCTATGATGTAATAACAATAATAGCTAATATTTATTGTTTGTTTGACATGTGCCCGGCACTTTTCCAAGCTCTTTCCAGTGTTAACTCGTTGTGTTCCCACAACATATTACTAGGCTGATACTATTTCAAAGGTGATAAAGCTGAGGTCCAGAGAGGTTATATAACTAGTCCACATTCACACAACTAGTAAGTGGAGAAGCCAGGATACAATTCGATGCAATCTAGACACATCATTTTAATTTTCTCCATTTTCCAGATAAGAAAGTTTAGGCTTAAATAGGTTAAAAACTATACCAATATCACAACTAGTAGGAGGAAGAGGTTGGTTTGTACCTAGAAAGTCAAACTCCAGAACCTGAGTCTCCTGCTGCCTAGTGCCTCTTGCAGTTGTTGTCAGTAGCCGTTGAGTTGGCTCCAACTTGTGGTGACCTTATGTATAACAGAACAAAACATTGCCCAGCTCTGTGCCATTTGCATCTTCATGACCATTGGTAGCCTTCTGCCTAGTATACTACTAAACATAGAGATACTGCCTATTAGGAGTCTTTGAATGATTAGCATGTTTTTGGACACTAGGTGGTTGATAACCAACCCACAGCTTTGACTCAATGGCTAGATTATCTTTCCTTTCTCACAAATGTTCAGTTCCCAAATATACCAGCAATATCTAGTCAATATTTCCTTTGCTTTTAGCTGAATCATAATAGTTTACCTGATGTGACCTAGATGCTTTATTCTTAAAGGGTCATATTTCTTAGAGTTCATGCCTGCTTTGGGTTGCTATGCCTTCCATAAACTTTTACCAGTAGACCCAGAAGTACAAAAAACTCCTACAGAGTATCGCTTGAATTCCATACTCAATGCATGTCCACCTTGACCCCACTATATACTAGCAAA
>NW_004444095.1:5726933-5730019 GCF_000243295.1 Trichechus manatus latirostris | reverse complement strand
GGTCCTGGTGAAAGCATTCCTTTTCTTGGGAATTAACACTGGTAATAATTAGAGGGGTCACTTCCATTTCCACTTCTTTGGTCATTGCCTTGTGTATTCTGACCATGAAACAAATAGCATTGGTTCAGGGCATATATTGCTCCTTTTAGGGCAGATCCCGTCACTGACAATGTGTTGCCACCCAATGGCACCATAATTGTGTCCTCAATGGGCTATTTCACAGTATAATTAGCTTATTTCTGTGTGCTGTGGTACATGGTAGGAAGAAGTGAATTAGCAGGATAAAATACCCTTACTTCCTGTGCTGCAAAATAGATTTTTGCAATGTGTGTGTGGATACCATGATGATGAATGAGGGATTCTGTAAGACCATAGATAGCTACTGGTAGAAACATTTTGAACAGGAAAGACTAATCCATAACCAGAGTAAGTGCCTATTCTTATGAGGACATCTCTGCTCCATCAGTGATATAAGGGGTGAAGTGTAATCAGTATGGTTGCTCACTGTCCACTCATTGTCCACTCCTTCACAATGGTGCCATGCTGGGTCCTCAGCACTTGTCTTTGCTGTTAGCAGGTTGGACACTCGGCAGTGGGAGTAGCGAATCTGTATAAAAACTGAGAAATGATGACTTACCAAAGGTGAATAGAGAGTCAATGCAAGCTCTTTTTCTCATACTCAGTTCTCCTCAAATCTAGAGTATTGCTCATCATTTATATAAAGTTCTGTCTTCATTGGATTAAAAAAAAAAAAAAACTATGAGGAGATGTCTGCATCTTCTTTCCCACTCAGACATCCCTGGTTCCCAAGGACATTTTCAGACAAAATCCTCTTTAGGATTATGCAGCCAGATTATTTCGTCTGAGATCAAATGGCTGGACTACATACTATATCTTCTGGATTTCTCATATTAAAATCAGAAACTTGTCTCAAAACAGCAAATTTGAAACTTGTCTCAAAATAGACAAGTTTCAGTGGGTCCAATATTGATATTTCTGAAATAATTTAAAAATAATAATAATAAGCAATCACATGACACATAAACTGCTGTAAATTGTTTACATACAATGACTCATTTATGTCTCATAATAATCTTAAGAGGTAAGTACTAAGTTACTCCCATTTAAAGATGAGGAAACTAAAGCACAGTGGTTAATTTATTTGTCAAATTTCACATGGCTACTGTCTGGTAGAGTAGGGATTCAAATCGAGACCTTTTGTTTTCAAAGGGCATGCTTCTATCCTCTTAGTTATATTTTCGGACTCAACCCACAGTGGCACTTTTTCGGTAACCTTCATTTTGAACTTTCATCATTAATTTGCCTCTAGTTTGCTGTTGAATCTCTCTAGAAAAAAAATCAGTATGTAGTCTAAAAACTGGCATGTTTCAAAGAGGTAAAATAGTGTTATATTTTGTATCTTTATACTAATTTAAATCTTAACACAACATTTTTTACTTTACACATTGCTATCTTATTGTTTTGATCATCACTAGAGCCTTGGGGAAAAAAAGAAAAAATCTTTGATTTTATTTTGTAGTATTCAAGTTCCTTATCAGTCAATTCATTAGATACAGTCTCAGATAGAACTGTTAATTATATGCCCACAGTCCTTGATTTAGCTAGAGATTTTCCTGTGCCCACTTATTCTCTCACTTAAAAAAAATCATTGTGTAATTTTTATGGCATATTGAAGACACAACATGTTTTCTACTAATCTCTGAGCCTGAGTATCTAAACAGGTTTGAGAAAATTAAATTGGTGAATATGAAATAAAGGGATTGCAATGTCACTAATCACACAAGTGAGACCTGGTTTGTATGTATTTTGGTACCAAGGGTTGGTTGAACTTGGAATATTAAATTAGAAGGAGAATTGATAGAATGAAAATAAAATAAATGTTTTCCAAATATATGGGATAGTTTTTGGCTTCCTGACTGCTACTCTGGAGTCACTTAGTCTTTCAATTAAATGCATGGAAAGTTGCAACAGGGAGCAAAGATATGAGAAAAACATCTCCACATTTACCAGTATATTCTCTCCCTGTCTGTGGATATTTATAAAATATAAGACCATGCCAACAATATTAATTGAGAACATTAGTTTAAAATTGCCTATAGCATCCTGCATCAGTGGATGGTCTGAAGAAAAACAATACTGGCAATGTAGATAGATCCATATTTGAAGAGCAAAATCTAAATGATAAGACAAGGACTTGAATTACTCTGGGGTGCTTTTACAATTCCGTAACTGTAGATCAAGCCTTCTTCTCCTTCTAGTAGGCCAGGAAGGCATTGTTTCTCTTTTGTGAACAAAACAGCTGCAGTAGCTTTTTAAAAATCAGTGCAATTACCATAAAGAACTGTAACTGAACAAAATGGTCACAGCCAAGAAGCCACCTGCAAACACTTAATATTCAAAGGAAGAATACTGGCATTTAATCATGGAGATAGTCACACTTAACAATAACTTAAAAAATGATCATTACCAAGAAAGAGAATTGTGACTGATTGTAAATGGAAAATAAATATCATCCCCACAGTCAGAGAGAACCTTCACAAGGACAAATGGCATAGGCTGGAGAACTAGCACAAGCCCACCTAACTACCCAATGTTAAATGTTCGCCTGAGATATTTGATCTGAATTGAATCCTTTATCTATATAAAATAAAACACACCTCTCTCTTCTCTCACTTTGCCTATTTCTTTCCTTGTGTCTTTCTGCTCTTTAAGACTATGTAAAATTTTTCCAATTTTTTTCATTTATTAAATTATTTTTTCTTCACATTATTCCCACATCTTCTGGTGGATGACCACAAAAATAACCTTAAGAAACTGAGTTCACCACCCCCTAGAATTTCTGCTAATCAGTCTCTAACTTTAGCTCACCCCATAATATGTTTTGTCTGCTATTCCTTCCATGCCACCATTCATTGAAGAATATTGTAAAATACTAAGTTATGTTGTTAAGTGAGTAAAATCATGTACAAATAGCCTGCATCAATAGGCCTCTTGTCCCATTGTTTGAAAGAAGGTTCGCCAAATGTCTCAAGATGTTGGAAGCATAATAGAGACATTTGATTTCA
>NW_004444095.1:5723961-5725870 GCF_000243295.1 Trichechus manatus latirostris | reverse complement strand
ATATATATATATATATTTGCCTTGGATTTGATTAGACATGAGCTAGAGAATAGCTGGGAGCACCTATGAGTTATTGAGTCAAGGGCTAAGACTCTTGCATCATTTATGAGATCTTGAGGTTAGTTTTAATGTCAGTTATGGACCCATAACATAGCCCCATCAATACCTACTTTGTTCTAGGCAAGGTAGATATTTGAACATTTCATGAGATTATCTGCCAAGTCTATTTTCACCAGGCCAAATCTCAGGTACAGAACGTTGAATCATTGTTATGGATTGAATTGTGTCCCCTGAAAATATATGTTGAGGTCTTAACCCCTATGAATGTGATCCTATTTGGAAATAAGATTTTTCTTCTGTTATGTTAACAAGATCTTAATAGAATAGGGTGGGCCCTAAAACTAATCCCTTCTGGGTGGTGTCTTATAAAGGGGAGTACACAGAGAGACAGATAGAGAGGGAAACCATGTGATGATGGAGGCAGATGTGTCTATAAGCGGTAAAGTAATGCTAAGAATTGTCAGCAGTTACCAGAAAGTAGGAGAGAGGCCCGCAGAAGGGATTACATGGCTGAGACCCTGATTTTGATTTTTAGCCTCCATAACTGTGAGGAAATACATTTCTGTACTTTAAAGGCACCCATATGTGGTATTTTTTTTTTTTTACAACAGCACTGGGAAAGTAAGACAGAGTTTGGTACTCAGAAGTGGGGTGCTATTGTAACAAATACCTAAAAATGTGGAAGGGGTTTTGGAATTGGGTAATAGGTTGAGGCTGGAAAAGTTTTGAGGTGCTCATAGTAAAAGCCTAAATTGCCTTGGTAGAATTATGGACATTCAGGGCAATTCTGATGAGGACTCAGGGTGAAGTGAAAACTGTGGGAAAAGCTTCTACAATTATGAAAAATATTGCTAGAAATGTGGACATTAAATGTGCTTTTGGAGAGCCTTTAAAATGGTGAGCATGTTATTGGACATTTGAAAAAGGTGATCCTTGTTATAAGGTGGCAAAGAACTTGTCTGAATTATTTGAATTTTCTGGCAAGTAGAACTTTTAAGTGATGAACTTAGATATGTAGCTGATGAGATTGCTAATAAACTCTCAAAGGTGTGGCATGGTTTCTCCTTGCTGCTTATAGTAAAATGCAGGAGGAAAGAGATAAATTGATAAATGAATTGTTAAATAAAAAGAAACTCGAACTTGGAGATAGATATGTTACCCAAGGACCCAATCAACCATCTCAGCAGAAACACTGTCAGCTTAAAGTAACAGAGAGGGGGCAAAATGAAGGAAAGCTGTTGGATACCTGGAATTGTACAGGCAGGAAATAGGGCAGTGGAGCTACTTGGCTGCAAACATCTGTTGTCCTCCAATATAAGGAAAGAACAATCCCAGGAGCAGTTCAGGGACCAGCAGGACTGTTGAAAGGAGAATGGAGTGGGGGGTTTAAGGGAAGGAGAGCATGGCTACAGCTTCCTGGGTTTTAAAATTTGGGGCTTTGGCCTAGGTTTCAAAGATTGGGGCTACCACATAGATTAAAAGGGTGGGGTTACCACCTTGGTTCTGGAGGTTTGGTTTTCTGTGCTGGTGGATGAGGAGACTGGGTCACCCAGAGATGTGGGGTAGAGTCATTGCTCCATAAACCAGGAGAATGGGGCTTCCCAAGGCCAAGGGGGAGGGATTGCCATACCAGTTTTCCTGGAAAGCAGGTCTGATGCTCATGGCCTAGGGGTCTCCGCCCAGCATCTAGGTGACAGGAACAATGGCCACAGTCTGGAGGATGGAGCCAATGCCTAAATGGTTCCAGAGAACAGAAGGTTATTTTCAAGCCTTTGGATCTAATGAGATTTTCCCTGCTGGGTTTTTGACTTGCTTGGTACCTGTGGCTCCTTTTTCCCTCCAATTTCTC
>NW_004444095.1:5710110-5715550 GCF_000243295.1 Trichechus manatus latirostris | reverse complement strand
CCAAGCAGCCGGTGTTTCTCGGACAAGAGACTGTGTCTGTGGGAAGCAGAGGCGTCGAGTGTGGGTGAACAAGGGTAGGGAGTGGGAAAGCGTACATCACAAATTTCCGGAGCTCTGCAGCCCCTCCGGAAGAAGCAGAGATGGTGCACAGAGCCAGGTATTTGAGCAAAAGGAGGGGGAGGCGGTGAGAGGTAAGGAAGAATCAAAAGAAGTGGAAAAAGGCAACACCAGCAGCCAACACATGGCACTCAGAGAGCCTGCATGTTTGGGTGTGTGGAATCCCAGCAGCCAGTGTTTTGCAGACAAGAGATTGTGGCTGCGGGAAGCAGAGGAGGCCGAGTGGGTGTGAAGAAGTGTGGGAAAGCGTATATCGCAAATTACTGGTTGTTTTGTCTCCCGCTGGAAGCTGCATGAAGCTGCCTTCTCATAGCCCCTATTTGCTGGTCTCCGATAGGAGTCCAAGATGGTGGATCCGCACTGCGTTAGCTGGTAGGGGACCTCTGCATGAATCTCTCCTGTCTCTCCGTTCTCTGTCAGTTTTCTCACTCCATTTGGCGTTTGGCTGAGTTCTTTATCTCTTCATTTGATGTTTTAGGGTTTCAGGATTGTTGTTTTCTCTGTTCACCCTAGTTTTTTGGATCTTTGCTGTGGAGGGACAGCGTGGTGCTTCTGCCTAGAGCGCCATTTTTCCAGAAGTCTCCCATGCCTTCGTTTTTACAGTGGAAATATGTCCAGAGAGGTTAAGTGACTTACCCAATGCCAAACACTGCAGAGACAAATTCTGGTATCTTCACCAGGTGCTAGCTCTACAACAGCAAGAAGGCTGATGTTCTTACACAGCTCACAAATCCTCTGCAGCAACTAACATGAAGAGCTTTTTTCTTTTCATTGTATTTCTCCCTGAACTGTTGCATGGGAATCAACCTGTGTCAGTCCAGATGCAGATGGAATTCACCATGTATTCTGTCACACGAGTTAAATATCACCATATGTTAAAATTTCTTAGCCTTGAGATTAGTGCATAATATGTGTTTGGTATATGTTGTTATTCTCTTTCATATACACTCGTTTCTACTGTTCAATATTCAGCCTGATTTTATGAATAATTATTGTGATTGATAAAGGTGAATGCCTTTACCATGTACTCAAGATACACTGTGATTTTGTCCTACTTCTGTTGACTGAATTCCCCCCATCTTCCCTCACATACAAGCACCACACTACTTTTAGTTCTTCCGAACCCCATGCCTTCATACACTGCCACGATTTTTCAAATGCTATTCCCTCTGTTAGGAGTGCCCTTTTACCTTGTCTTCTTAATGAGCTGAGACTTCCAGGCTTAGCCTAAATTTCACCTCTTCTATGAAAAATTATCTGAATGTCTTTTCCCATGAGTTAGCCTCCCTCTTCTGTGCTCCCACTTACCTCATACGTTCCCTACTCCCTCTGTACATTGTAAGATCCTTGTGTTGAGAAATAACATTTCACCCATCTCTCTTTATCTCCTGTGACTATGATGGTTATCAATGCTCAATAGATATATTTTTAAAGAATTGCTGTTGATTAAATTAATCTCTGATATTGAAAGTCAAGCATTTCTAATTGGATGACTGAAAAAATCATTATAAGATACTTCTGATGAAGAAAGGATACAATGTATGAAGAATACAAGGAAACCATCAGTAACACAATGGCTTGGTTCAAGAAAGGTAAAACAGTCTGAATAATTTTGTAGGAATATAGTTCAATGGGGAGAGACACAGTGAATATATCAATCAAAGTCAAAATAATACCACTTGGCTGGGCCATAATTTTTAGTGGTTTGGCAGTTAAGATGTAGTTTGGCAGTGGTATGATGATGTGACCACTTTCATGATGAGATTTGATATAATGTGATCACCTCCATGATAGGATCAACTGTGGGTAGCCAATCAGCTGAAAGGGAGTTTCCTTGGGGGTGTGGCTTGCATTGAATGTAAGTCGACTCTCTAGTAAGGCTCAAGGGCTTTTACTCACTCTGGATCCTACAGCTGGCTCCTGTTCATCTGACCTCCGTTTCTTGGGACTTGAGCTAGCAGCTTACCTGCCATCTTGCCTGCCGTTCTTGGGATTCATCAATCTTCGCAGCCTGTGTGCAAGAGCCCTGCTGTCTGACCTGCTGATCTTGGGTTCGCAGCCCCTGTGGCTATGTGAATCAGGAGAAGCCTCTATCCTGACCCACAGAATTGGGATATTCCAGCCTCTACAATAGCATGAGCCATTTCTTTGATACAAATCTCTCTCTATATATATATTTATACACTTTACTGGTTTTACTTCTCTAGAGAACCCAGCCTAAGACACCAGTTTATGCTGTCAGTTGTTGTTCAGTCAGCTTTGACTCATGGTGACCCCCATGTACAAGCAGAACAAAATATTGCCCGTTCCTGCACCATCTTCAAAATCATTGGTATGGTCAAGTCCATTGTTGTGGCTACCGCATATTTTGAGTGCCTTACAACCTAGGGGGCTAATCTTCCAGCACTACACTGGACAATATTTTGTTGTGATCCATAGGGTTTTTATTCTCTAATTTTCAGAAGTACATCATTAGGCCTTTCTTCCTGTCTGTCCTAGTCTGGAAGCTCTGCTGAAACCTGTCCTCTATGTGTGACCCTGCTGGTATTTGAAATACCGGTGAGATAGCTTACAGTCACATAGCAATACTCAAGCCACCACAGTATGATAAACTGAAAGACAGGTGGTGGAATACCAGTTTATAATCACCATTTAATCCTCAGAAGAAGCTTGTGAGGGAGGTAATGTTTTCATTAACCATCTTAAAAATAAAGAAAATGAAAACAAAACCACACTGCTTGTAAATGATAGAATTGAGATTTGTACTGGGATCTCTCTGACTCTAGCATGTTGTTTTTGTGGACCATAGAGTCGATTCTGACTTATACTGACCCTATAGGACAGAGTAGAACTGCCCCACAGTGTTGCCTAGGCTGTACTCTTCAAGGGAGCAGATTGTCATGATAACCTTTCAGGTATCAGCCTAACGCTTAACCAATGTACCACCAGAGCTCCCATAATATGCTAAAATAATATGCTAACTCCTAAAGGACTGTGGAGCCCTCGTGTCACAGTGATTAAGAGCTACAGCTGCTAATCGAAAGGTCGGCAGTTGTAATCCACCAGGCACTCCTTGGAAACCCTGCGGGGCAGTTCTACTTTCATAAGGTCACTATGAGTTGGAATCAACTCAATGGCAACGGGTAAAGGACTGTATCCAAACATATTAAAGCAGTATTACATGAAATGAACAGAGAAGCCAAGTTTAGTTAAAAAAAAATCTTTAATAAGTCGAGAAGGGTAGTTCTAGTGGATCATCTGAATTAGCCGAACATTCCATTCTTCTTAAGGATACAAGTCTAAAGATAACATTATGAATTATTCATAATTTGCTCACTTCTATCATTCAGAATTTTGCTGAAACAAATATAAACAATGGTCTGTTCATTAAAACTGTTTAATTCTAAGTGTTATTCCTCTTACTATGAGTTTCTGTGTCCAGACCTGGAATAGACTCTGAACCCCAAGGAGTCTGTTCACTCTCCAAATTGTGCTCCTTTCGTGGCTTCAAACACTTGTTCAATGAGATCACAAACAATGAGGGTATCTCATTCTTGCCAACAGTGATGAATGTAACACCTATTGCCTAACTTTCAAATCCACTGCCGTCAAATTGATTCCAACTAATAGAGACTCTATAGGACAAAGTAGAACTGTCCCATAGGGTTTCCAAGGCTGGAAATATTTACTGAACCAGAATTCCACTTCTCTCTCTCATGGAGCTGCTGGTGGGTTTGAATTGCCAACTTTTCTGTTAGCAGCTGAGTGCTTAACCACTACACCACCAGGGCTTCTCTTGCCTAACTTTGCACACCTGTGAATAAACTGACTTGAAGATGCTATTGAAATTCCAATTCATAGTTACATATGTTGCCAGAAACTTGCTAAAGTAGTTTTCTGTTTGTTTTCTCTAGTGCCTGTACAGCTTTAAGCCACTCACCTAATGAGTTCAATGATATAGTTAAAATCAGGAAATATAATAACCAACATATGAGCCCTGAAATACTTCCATCTGTTTGAAGTCACAATCTCCAAGGCATCAGCTTTGACAGAATGATCTCCACAGGGCTCTTGTGAACCTCAATAGCTAGTGCATTGATGAAAGACATTGAGTGAACCCCAGTCACTACCTGGGAAGTCCCAACAAGCTCCCAATGTCCATTAACCATATGGATTTGATGTCAGTCTTTGATCTTCTGTGCTTGTAGCCAGAGAACTCACACTAGCCAGAGAACATCACTCCTTTCCATTCTAGAAATGTTATCATAAAAATATACAGTCTTCCTTTTTAGCTATACCCATTGCCGTCCAATCAATTCTGACTCATAGTGACCCTACAGGACAGAGTAGAACTGCCCCATAGGGTTTCCAAGGAGCAGCTAGAGGATTTGAACAGCCAACCTTTTGGTTAGCAGCTGAGCTCTTAACCAGTCCACCACCAGGGCTCCTTTCCAGCTATAGCTGGGTACTAATGGAGGAAATGAAGTCAGAGAACAACAATGGCAAGATCCCAGGTTTTCCGGTCCTTCCCTCTCTCATCTGATAATAATAGTGGGTCGGTCACTCTTGTTTAGACATATTAAGGCAGTTTTCCATAAAATCTGTTCTCTGAACCAACCTTAAAGAGAAGGAAGGGTAGGTTTGCAAACCACTGGGGCAATAGTATAACCAATGGAAGGAACAAATTGTGCTACAATTCCTGGGAGAGGCAGAATTAGAATAGAGAGATAACTTAATGATTTATTATATACACCTCAAATCATAGAGAAATCCCTTGATATTCCCATTACAGCTTCTCCATCAGAAAAAAATACTGTCCTGACAATTTTATATTACTTACAAGAAATGCTACAAATATAATAAATATTTTAATAGATATTGGAAAAAAATCCTTATTTGAATACACTGTAACACATTAAAATTTCTCATGCTGGGTATTTACATGATGCAGCTGAGATCTAAGAAAATAAAATGGTTTAAACTTGAATAATTCAAGCCACAGAAGCCATTTTGCGTGCATCATTTGTAGACATTAAACTGAAGTGCTTGTTCTGGTCTTAAGTATGCAGATATTTTCTTTCATTTTATATTTCACTTGACATGTGAATACACAGGAAACAGCAATAAATTAATGGTTTTGCAACTCAACCTCCCTAACAATGTAGATACCCCTGCAGGAGCAGAGACCTCTGTAAGTAGTTTATAGAGAAATTTCCATCAACTAATACCTTATTGCAAACCAATATCAGACAAAGCAAAGGGATTTTTAAGAGGCAGGGATTTTATAAATTCATATAGGAAAAATTTTGAGCTGGAAAAGGAT
>NW_004444095.1:5705934-5707879 GCF_000243295.1 Trichechus manatus latirostris | reverse complement strand
TTCTCAAGGGAAGCCATTCAAGGGTTCTTATAATATTCAAGAAATGTTGGTTGGTCAAGATCCTGCCTTTTTCTGGGTCTATATTTATGAACCAGTGAAACAATGACTTAGGGAGTCTCAAGGCAAGGGCCAAGAAAATTAAAAAAATAGCTCCTACAAGTGATGCTTAAAAAACCTGGGTTCACCTACATAAATATATATTGCATCTAATAAGATATAACTCCATACTGCCAAGACAAAGCAGGCAGGACTTCTCCTTTTCACATGTCTCTCAAGTTACATGTCCATTTTGTAGAATCTTTTTTCCCTTAAGGTCACTATTGATGTCTACTGGAAAAAAAATCATCTATAATTGAGTGTGTATGATTTACCCTGGGTCTAATGGCTTAGAGAGATGTTCCTTCCCATCTATGTGGCTTTATAAATTCCTCAGTAAAAACCTCTGTTGGTATGAATTTCCCCAGAAGCAGAACTATTTTATTTGGAAGTTGATCCTGGGAATCAATTCAGAGGCTAGGGAAGTGAGACAAGGAAGGGAGGAAACCAATACATGTTGCTTTAATTAATACAGTAGTCACCACTGTGAGCAATTGGAGCTCAGTCCCACTGGGGACCTCTGGGAGATGGCCTGCCCATCACTGTTTCAAAGCTACTTCTTGGGGTATTAACTCTCTCTGGCACTTTGGCCTGCCCAGTATAGAGACTGAGCTAGCTGAGAACAAAGCCCTCCTGTAGAGAATAGCTTAAGTTTGAAGTAAGTAGCCTTTAGTATGTTGAGGTGAATGCCAAGGGTAGAGAATAGGGCACCAATAGCATCTCTTAAGGGGCCCAGACCGAAGGTGAATTGAGAGTACAAACACTTCCACTTCCCACCCAGAACAATCTAGATTGCCATGAGGAAATCTTCAAAAACTGTCTCTTCTTCTGCAGAGCCATTCAGCGTGCCCATCGGGTTTCCCTGTGGCAAATATTGCGTGAGATGGATTTGGAGGCCAGGTAAAATCTTGCACAGAATGTATTGGCACGTCTATACTATATGACAAACCCACACCCATTTAGGGAATTTGTTGCTCATTAAATTTCCCACTGATATTTCATGGGTTCACTGGGAATTTCCAGTGCATGGCATTTTCTGAGCTTCACATTTAGTGCACAGTAAAAGGTTATTGTTCTGTATCATGGTCCACTGCTTAATGCAATCTGCCAATAGCCAGAAGGATTGTTTTCTTCCCCTCTGAGTAACTCAGATGAGAAACTTTCCCAACATTATTGTTATTATCTGTGTAAGTTGATTTTGTATCAGGGTTAGAACTCTGGGGAAAATAGGTTCTAGCTTTTTCCCAAAAAATGAGCCTCTGTGGTAATATTAACAAGTTTAACTCAGATAAAATGCTATGTCCTCATTGCTGCAAATATGGGTCATTTGCAATATCTATAAATTTATTTCCTCTGTAGTTTGAAGATTTCTTTTTGGAATTCATGCACATTTTTACAGTAGGTTTACTAGTATTTCCACTGCTAAAAAACAAAAATTTTATTGCAGCATTGCTTTATGAATAGAGAACAGTTAATTACATCACGGCAAGAACACTGGCCCTCCTTTATCATTTGCTAATCGTATGAGTTGGAATCGACTCGACGGCAACGGGTTTGGTTTGGTTTTCGGAATCACACGAAAAGCTAAACTTGGGTGATGATTGTACTGATTTATGCTAATTTTGAAACTTTTGAATTGTGACACTCAGAATGACCTATAAAAATGAATCAAGTTGAAATATCTCCCACTGTTCATTTCCTGCCTTTAATTCCTAAAAGTAAAGATGTTTTCTTACACAATCATAGTGCAGTTATTGACTTCAGATAAAAAAACTGAGACTGAAAAAGATTAAATTGTTCAAGGTCATAAAGTTTTCTTATCTGTAAAAAGAAGGTAATAATGGAACTT
>NW_004444095.1:5703522-5704707 GCF_000243295.1 Trichechus manatus latirostris | reverse complement strand
GCACATCAAGGATTCCACTGAATTGAAAGGTGCAACTACCACCTGGCCATTTTGGACTCCTTATATCAGTGGGAAAGCAGGCAAAGAGATACTGAACTGGATGGGGGAATATACTTTGATTACTACGAAAAGCAAGTTTTCTACTGCATATTGGGGGCAAGAAAGAGTATAATTTGCACCCAGAGATTTCACTTGGGCATCTCTTGATACTTCTATGCACAGAGATTAATATAAATGAGCAATTTTAGCTATAACAACTCAATAACAGCAAGGCTTCTAAGGCCCTATACCCCTTAGGGATGAAGTTCTGGTTCACCCTACCAGGCAAGCAACCCACACAAGACAAAGTGGTTGCAGGTGGTGATGGAAATCTGGAATCCTAGTGAAAGAGAAGATGAATATCTACTACAGCCTCAGGGCTAGGTACAGTCGCAATACTTTTAAGGAGATTATGACTGGCAAAGATTTGATTTTCACCTCCACTCTCAGGGTACATGTAGATTGGAGGGGTATATAATTCATTGATATGAATTATATTATTCATTTCTTCAGATTCTCTTGGGCCTTGGTAATTCCACCACCACCTAAAGACTTGCCCATCTGTTTAATGGAGACCCTCATGCACCACTGTCATGGATACATCTGACAACACTGCCAACTGTATCGGCAACCTAGGATAATAACTGGGCTTCCACATGGTTTCAGAGCAGGAGCCATCACAGCTTGGACAGCCGGTCTATGACCCATAGAGGCTATTGTTACTCCCAGCCCTTCTAGGTTTAGATTACAGCCTGCATCACGGATGAGGGATCTGCCTTTCCTAGCGTTTGTTTGGACGTGCTCAGTAAAGCAACCTGGAGGTTTGGGGAGTTAATATCCTGTGTGGCAGTAAACAGAAAGTGATACAGTAAACAAGAAGGCATTGTTAGATAAATTCCACTCCTTTCCTTCTTTGCGTACACGGTTCCGAGGTTCACCGGCTCCATATAGTCTCTCAGGGGATGGGACCATGTGAAGGCTCAAACAGCTGTGTTTTCTTGTGGAGCTGTGGTCAACTTGATAGTACATTATATTTCTTTTCCTTTCTTTTTGTGTTTTCTTTTTGACCTCAGTTCCTCCCATACCCCTACCTCTTTCTTCCCTAGAATTCCACACTCCTCCCATCCAACCCTAAATGAAACATTA
>NW_004444095.1:5697390-5698875 GCF_000243295.1 Trichechus manatus latirostris | reverse complement strand
AAAATCCATAAACAAAGAAAACTCAGTACAGGAAAGTAAGTGGAACAATGAAACACCTAAAAAAAACCAAAAAACACAAAATGACAGCAGTAAATTCATACCTATCAATATTCACACTGAATGTAAATGGTTTAAATGCACTGGTCAAGAGACAGAGAGTGGAAGAATGGATAAAAAACAAAATGACCCGTCAATATGTTGCCTACAAGAGACACACCTCAGACACAAAGATAAAAACAGCTAAAAATCAAAGAACGGAAAAAATATATATATCAAGCAAACACTAACCAAAAAAGAGCAGGAGTGGCAATATTAATCTCCGATAAAATAGACTTTAAGGCAAAATCTAGCATAAGAGACAAGGAAGGGCATTACATGATTACAGAGTCAATGCACCAAGAGGACATAGCCATAATAAATATTTAGCACTCAACAACAGAACTCCAAAATCCTAAAACAAACCCTAACAGTATTGAAAAGAGAAATAGACAATTCCACAATAATAGTAGGAGACTTTAACACACCACTTTCAATGAAGGACAGAACAACTAGAAAGAAATTCGACAGAGATACAGAAGATCTGAACAACACAATAAACCAACTTGACCTCATATATATAAACAGAACACTCTACCCAACAACAGCACAGTATAAATTCTTCTCCAATGCACCTGCATTATTCTCCAGAATAGACCATATTTTAGGCCACAAAGCAAGCTTCAATAAATAAAAAAAATCCAAGTAATACAAAGCATATTCTCTGACCACAACACTATAAAATTAGAAATCAGTAACAGGAAGAACAAGGAAAAAAAATCAAAAACATGGAAACTGAATAACACATTGCTTAAGAACCACTTGATAACAGAAGAAATTAAAAATGAAATTAAAAAATGCCTAGAATCAAATGATAATGAAAACACAACATGACAAAACCTTTGGGAAATAGCAAAAGCAGTGCTCAGAGTTCAATTTATAGCAATAAATACACACATCAAACAAGAAGAAAGGGCCAAAATCAATATCTTAGGCCTACAATGTGAACAAATAGAAAAAGAGCAGCAAAAGAAGCCCACAACAGTCAGAAAAAGGAAATAATGAAGATTAGAGCAGAAATTAATGAAACAGAATACAGAAAAACAATTGGAAAATATCAACAAGGCTAGAAGTTGGATCTTTGAAAGGATCAATAAAATTGACAAGCCACTGGCCAAAATGACAAAAGAAAAGGAGAAGATGTAAATAACCCAAATAAGAAAGGAGATGGGTGATATTACAACAGAACCAACTGAGATAAAAAGGACCATAACAGAATATCATGAAAAATTCCTCTCCAACAAATTTGAAATCTAGAAGAAATGGACCAGTTTCAATAAACATATTATCTACCTAAACTTACACAAACTGAGGTACAAAATCTGAACAAACTCATAACAAAAGAAGAAACTGAAGAGGTCATAAAAAGACTCCCAACCAAAAAAAAAA
>NW_004444095.1:5694916-5696055 GCF_000243295.1 Trichechus manatus latirostris | reverse complement strand
GACGGGCTCCCTGTGCCGAAAAGCTCCTAGTCTGGGGGAACACTGAAGAGAAGAAGGCCGACAGAGAGAGAAAAAGCCTTCCCCTGGAGCTGATATCCTGAATTTGGACTTTTACCCTACTTTGACTATGAGGAAATAAACTTCTCTTTGTTAAAACCATCCACTTGTGGTATTTCTGTTGTAGCAGCACTAGATGACTAAGACACATACCATGCTCGTGAATAGCAAGACTTAACATTGTGAAAATGTCAATACTACCCAAAGCAATCTACAAATATAATGCAATACTGGTCCAAATTCCAACAACATTCTTTAATGAGATGGAAAAACTAATCACCCACTTTATATGGAAGGGAAAAAGGCCCAGGATAAGTAAAGCATTATTGAAGAACAAAGTAGGAGGCCTCACACTCCCTGATCTCAGAACCTGCTATACAGCCACAGTGGTCAAAACAACCTGGTACTGATACAGCCACAGACACATAGGCCAATAGAACAGAATTGAGAACCCAGAAGTAAATCCATCTGCCTATGGACAGCTGATCTTCCACAAAGGGTTGATGTCTGTTAAATGGGGAAGAGAAAGTGTGACAAATGGTGCTAGCAAACTGGATATCCATTTGTAGAAAATGAAACAGGATCCATATCTCACACTATACACAAAAACTAACTCAAAACGAATCAAATACCTAAATGTAAAACCTAAAACTATAAAGATCATGAAAGAAAAAAAAAGGAAAAACTCTATGTGCTGTAACAGAAATACAACAAGTGGATGGCTTTAACAAAGAGAAATTTATTCTCTCACAGTCTAGTAAGCTACAAGTTCAAATTCAGGGCATTGGCTCCAGAGGAAGTCTTTCTCTTCTTGGCTCTGGAGGAAGGTCCTTGTCATCAGTCTTCCCTTGGTCTGAGAGCATTTCAGTGCATGAACCTCAGGTCCAAAGGATGCGCTCTGCTCCTGGCACTGCTTTCTTGGTGGTATGAGGTCCCCAACTCTCTGCTTGCTTCCCTTTCCTTTTCTTTTATCTCTTGTAAGATAAAAGGTGGTACAGGCCACACCCCAGGGAAACTCCCTTTACATTGGATCAGGGATGTGACCTTAGTAAAGGTGTTACAATCCCACCCTAATCCTCTTT
>NW_004444095.1:5691612-5693067 GCF_000243295.1 Trichechus manatus latirostris | reverse complement strand
TCACCTTTCAGCCAAATAATAGATAGGCCTATAAAACAAACAATAACGCCCATGAGGAAAGTGCTCCTTAGAACAATCAACTATACGAGACCAAAAGGGGAACATTTGCCCAGGCAAAGATGAGAAGGTAGGAAGGGGCAGGAAAATTGGATGAATGGCAATGGGAAACTCAGGGTGGAAATGGGGATAGTACTGACAGACACATTGCAGGGATTGCAACCAATGCCATGGAACACTTTGTGTATAAATTGTTGAATGGGAAACTAATTTGCTCTGTAAACTTTCACCTAAAGCACAATAACAAAATTATAAAAAGAGAGAGAGATCAGTGGAAATTTAGGGGAGCAGGAAAGCCTTGAAAAGACTGTCCAATTAAGAGTGAATGACAGTGCAGTGCAAATGGCCATAATCTTTGGGCGTTGCTTAACTGCACAGGAGCCCTGTTGAATTTGAGTCATCAGTACCCACTGCCCAATCCCCATTTTCAAAGTGACTTGCACTGCCAGGGTCCTGAGGCTGAGCAAGTGTCTAAGGGGGACTCCCT
Source organism: Trichechus manatus latirostris (assembly GCF_000243295.1). NCBI lineage: Eukaryota > Metazoa > Chordata > Mammalia > Sirenia > Trichechidae > Trichechus > Trichechus manatus. The sequence continues at coordinate 5,692,523 of NW_004444095.1, read as the reverse complement.
TTCAACTGCAGCCATTACTGAACTTTTGGGTGAACTCAAAGACCCCCAGGCAAAAGTGAGGCACTCACATGTCTTTAATCTTCTTGTGGTCCACATCCAAATTCCTTGCTACAAATATCCCCACTGAAATCTCTCAAAACTCTGTTAAGCCCCAGAAAGTGAAAATGGGGTCCTGTACTTAACCAAGATGTTGTGGTGATGGCAGAGTGAGCCTAGTACCTATGCTTGAAGTCATCTACGCTGAATGAAGCCAGCTTGAGACTCCCTGAAAATCAGGCAAAAATCAAAGCATGGACCTTCTCATTCATCCCTTGTAATCCCACTGCCTTTCGAAGAAGGAAGAGCTGAGGTGAATCTTTAGTTAGGTGGTAGATGAAAGAGTGCCTGAATAAAGGGATTCAAATTCAAGAGTCTTAATTTAAGCCCAAAGTTACATACCAAATAACAGAAGGAGGGAGAATAGACAAAGACCAAGGCTGGGAGATCAAGGGTGAGGATATGGCTGGAGTTGGTGAGGCTGCACAGTGAGAACTGTGAGGTCCTAAGATTAGTGACGTGGCTGGCTTCTAGAAAGTGATATTGTGTCAGAAATAGAGATGTTTAGGTTTACAAAGGACACAGTTTCCTGAATGTTCTACCATTTTTGTCAGTGTTGTGCTGTCTCCTCTTTTCTACACAGCAAAACCTGATTTCCAAAAAAGGACTTCATCAGTCCTTAATACCTGGTGAGTATTTATCTCAAAATGTTAGCTCTCTGAAGAGTATATACATTTCCATGGTTATCCTAATATTAAAAATAAAAGCTTTGTCTGTTTTAAAGCAATTTAAGTTTCCAATATGCATTATGAAAGAAATTTGAGAGTAAAGAGAAAATTTTCTCAAATGTTTCTTAAATTACATGACTTAGGAAG
>NW_004444095.1:5685637-5690960 GCF_000243295.1 Trichechus manatus latirostris | reverse complement strand
AAAAGAGTTTTAATGAGCTCTGAAGAATCAGAAAGATCTGAAAATTTGCCAGAAGGATAGATATGTGTACATACATTTCCAGTTTTCAGTTGGGAAAAGAGAATAAATAATGTAATCTACAGTCCTGTGGGAGCAGTATCATTAGAAAGCCAAACATAATTATAGATTAGTAATAGGATTTTTTTTAGTACGGTTCTTTAAAAAGTGAGCCCTAATCACTAGGAGCTTACTTGAGTTCACCAGTAATAAATCACCAAAAGTCGATTTAATTTTTTTTTTGAAAGAATAACTAGACTAGAAGAAAGGAGAATGCATAATATATCTGGATCCTAGGAATGTATTAGAAAGTGTCACTATCCTTTTAGGGGGAAAAAAAAAGAATAGGAAAACTATAGCTAAATGATCATAAATTTAGGTGACTTTGTAACTGGCTAATCTATCGTGACTAACAAGATGCTAACAAATGAGTTGGCATTACCCCCCAAAAAAAAACCCTTTGCCGTCGAGTCAATTCCGACTCACAGTGACCCTATAGGACAGAGTAGAACTGCCCCATAGGGTTTCCAAGGGTGCAATCTTTATGGAAACAGATCACCACTGTGCCACCAGGGAGTTGGCATTACTGTGGTACAAATCAACATGGGGGCATTTCCACAGGCCCCTGTCCTCAGTGCTGCCCTCTTCATTTTTATCAGTGCTTTGGATGAAGTCTTAAAAGGTTTCTTACGTCTGTGTATATATCACAATCATTGGTGTGATATAGACTATGTTCAATGGCAGAATAGAAATACAAAAAGATCTTGGTAGTCGGTGAAACGGATCTACATATCGTCATTATTTATTCATTTATTTTTTAATGTTACAGAGAGATAGGTTACCCCCATGATAAGAACTACGGAGAGAATGAATTGCCCTGAGTAGTGAGTTCTCTGGCATTTACTGAAGTGCAGTTTAGTTAAACCCAGCTAGTAGTTACAAAGAAAAATCAAGTACTAACCACATGGACTAACTATCAGGCTTTTAGGTATGTTTCAACTCTGAAAACGTTAAATATTTCTCAAGTGCTACCATTATTTCCAGCCCTGTAGGAAATTCAAAGGAGTCCCTGGGTGGTGCAAAAGGTCAAGCTCTTGGCTACTAACCAAAAGGTTGGTGGTTTAAGTCCACCCAGAGGTATCTCAGAAGAAAGCCCTGGCAATCTACTTCAGAAAGGTCACAGACATTGAAAACCCTGTGGAGCAGTTCTACTCTAACACACATGGGGTCACCATGAGCCAGAGTCGACTCAACAGGAACTGGTTTGGTTTCTTTCTTTTTTAAGGGATTCAAATCAGCATAGAGCCTTTGCTCTGAAATACATCTCAATGAAACTGATCTTTCAGCATATCCTGTGAGCTCTACCTTCAGAAGATATCAAGAATCTGACCACTTCTTAGCATCCACCTCCACCATCCCTGTCTAAGGCCATCTCTGGTCTGAATTCCTCTGAACAGAGCTCCCTACTTCTTCCCTGGCCTCCTTCAGTCTGATCTTAACCAGGTAGCTTCCTTGATTTACCTCGAAAATGCCTGGGAAGCTCCTGACTCGGGACCTTTGCGTGTGCTCTTTACTTTGTCTGAAATGCTCATCTTCAGATACCTGCAAGGCTCACTCGCTCACGTCCTTCCTGTCTTTACTCAAAAGTCACCTCTCAGTGAGGCCTTCCCCAGACACCCTTTCTAAAATTCAGCTCCCCATACTGACCTTTCATATCGCTGTTCCTCTTTTATTTTTTTTCTCCTTGGCACTTATCACTATCTAATAAGCTATATATATACATTATTTTTTTAAATATTATTTGTCCATCTCCCCCGCCAGCTTGTAAGCACCATGACTTTTATCTGTTTTGTTTTCCACCGTACATTCCCAGTGTTTAGAACAGTGCCTTGCACAGAGCCGGCAATCAAGACACATTTGTCGACAGAACAGAAGAAATGATAAAAGTCCATAATGGGACCAGCCGTAGGTATTGAGCACTCACTTGGGGGCCTGGCACAGTGCTGAGCTCGTTGCATGCCAATGTGTCCCTGAGTCAACATGTCAACAAACAACTGTGCCACGGGGACCTTTCCTCATATAGCAGATGATGAAACCAAGGTTCAGAAAGGTCAGGTAAGTTGTCAAAGGTCACACAGCTGGTCAGTGCTGGGTCTTGATAATTCTCATGGTCAGTGCTGGGCCTTGATGATGCTAAATGGCCTGCTCTCCGAAGCTCCACCACTGCCCAGCTCACTAGATCAAAGCATAACACCTTAATCTTTTCATCATCCTCAGCTGAACCAAAGGGGTGAGGCATGTATCTCCAGGGAACAACTGGCCTGCTGACTGTGATTCTGTGACAGGTGCAAGTGAAGGAACAGAAGACATATTTTCCAGAATTGGATTTGGTAGATTGTATTTAGTTCTGCATCTCTGGGAAGTCAGGGCCTCCAGGTTACCATGGCAACGGACAGCAGCTGCTCATAAGCTCATTTCCTGTGGAGTGATGATCCCTTCTCTCTAGTTTAGCTGTGGACAAATCTGGTAACTTGTTATGATGTGGCTGTCGCCAGTGCTGCTGGCTCAATTTAGACCTACATCTGACTTTTTTCTTCTTTTAATTTTGAAAATTGTTTAACCACATTACAGAAACTTTAGAAAAGAAGAAGAAAAAAAGAAAATTCATAATCATTGAACCAAATACAACCTCATTATAATTCATCTTTTTCTTAAGATATGATTTGCATACTATAAAATTCATCCTTTAAAGTGTATAATACAGTGATTTTTAGTATATCTGCAAAAATATACTCTAAAGAGAAACTCTGTACCATTAACAGTCACTTCCTTTGCATTTCTTAATGTTGTTACCTGTCCTGCTACCCCATAGATACCAGCACCCGCTAGTGAGCACTCTTCGCGGTACATTTGAAATTTGAAATTTTCAGAAAATAATATATACCTAATAGGAAGACAGTGTACTGATATATGAAAGCTGAAATTCCTCATGACCTTGGCTTTCCCAAATTCCAAACCTGTGAAAGCCCTTTGCCTCTCTGCTGAGAGTATTAGAGTGTCTCTATGCCTCAGAGCCAACACATCACCTGAAGCTCATAGGCTGGTCCTGCCTACCTGCATTGACCTCAGAATCACCATTCCCAGCCCTTATTTATATACATAAGTAATTCATGCCATTGGATCTGTGTTTAACTTCCTCAAAACCTCTGAAAGCTAGCATCCAGCTCTGTCCCTTATTAGCTGAATGGACTTCAACGCCTTGGTTTCCTCATCTACAAAATGCAGATGATAATAGATGTAAATTTATAATTATTGCTAGGATCAAATTAGATAATGGATGAAAGTACTCAACACCCTACTGCTTGCTCACAGAATGAACCCCTGAGCCCTTAAGAGAGAGTGAAAAAAAATTGCCATCAAGTCAATTCCAACTCATGGCGATCCCGTATATGTCAGAGTAAAACTGCTCCATAGGATTTTCATAGCTGTGACTTTTCAGAAGCAGATTGCCGGGCCCGTCTTCTGAGGTGCCTCTGGATGGATTTGAACCACCAACCTTTCAGTTAGTAGCCAAATGCTTAACCGTTTGGAGAAGGAAAATATTAGTAGTTATGTCTCACTATTCACCATCTTTTCTTGTTCACTTACTTGTAGATTACTTGGATCATTTCTATCCTTCCTAATTTTTCTTTACAAAAGATAAAATCGTTTCCTCCTTGGCCCTTGGACCAAGGCTCAGCCCTCAGTCAAATCCTCAGTCTTTGTAATCATTTCTGGTATTGCACCATCTCTCTCTCTCACACACACACACACATACAAACACATCGTATTTGGTACCATTTGATATTTTTCCGTAACACAAGTTTGATTATTGCATTAAAAAAGAAAACTCCCTATTTGTTCTTATTTAGTCAATCAGCAATTGTTGGATATTTAGTTTCTAATTGTTTTACCTTACTAAATATTACTATGATGGACAACCATGTAGCTAAAGTTTTGTGCATATTAATTATTGCATATGTAGAATAAGCTTCCAGATGTGAAATCTCTAAATCAAAGGGAATGTATATTTTTAAGTGTTTTGATACACATTATTAAATTGCCTTTTAGAGAGTTTGCCCCAATGATAAGCAAATAAGAAAGATTATTACCTCTATCGTCACTCAACAAAATGGAGTAATGAAATATTTGCTAATTTTATAGGCCAAAATTTGATCTAATTGTATATTACTTTGCAGTGCTTTATAACTAAGGTTGAACATGCTCACTGGGAATTTGCATTTATTCTGTCGAGAACAACCTATGCATTTTAAAATCTCTTTTTATACTAGAATGCTTTCTATCTCCCTTTTTTCTCAAGAATGTTAAAGATATTGAATACTGAACTCCTTCCAAGACATCAGCTGGCTTCTCTAGAAGTATCAGAACATCAATATGCTGAGGATCAGTTGGCCGCCTTCTTTCTAGGGCTTGTCAATAACCTGTTCACAGGGCAGAAAAGGATACCTGTGAAGCGTTTCCTGGTCAATAAATCTACGTCTAGAAAGCAAATACTTTGTAATATCTATCAAAAAGCAAGATAATATTTAATTTCAAGAAAAATTTTGATTTGAGTAAATTTTGCATTCACTCTCTTATTCAACAAATATTAGCTTAACACCTTGTACGTTTTCACACACTGTTCCCAGCACTGGGTATCTTTGAGGAAAAGCTTAGTCAAGGCCCCTCCATTTTTGAAGCTTGATTCTGGTAGAGGTTCATAGACATCAGTGCTCACGTCCTTCCCGCTCTGTGTCCTGCCCCACGTCACTGACCTGCCTCTACCTGTGTCCCATCCCTTCATGCTCTGTGTCCTGTCCCAGGTCACTGATCTGCCTCTCCTGTGTCCTGTCCCTTCCTGCCCTGTGTCCTGTCCCAGGTCACTGACCTGCCTCTGCCTGTGCCCCGTCCTTTCCTCTTCTGTGTCCTGCCCCAGGTCACTGATCTGCCTCTCCTGTGTCCTGTCCCTTCCTGCTCTGTGTCCTTCCCCAGGTCACTGACCTGCCTCTTCTGTGTCCTGTCCCTTTCTGCTCTGTGTCCTGTCCCAGGTCACTGACCTGCCTCTCCTATGTCCCGTCCCTTCCTGCTCTGTGTCCTGCCCTAGGTCACTGACCTGCCTCTGCCTGTGTCCTGTCCCTTTGTGCTCTGTGTCCTGCCCCAGGTCACTGACCTGCCTCTGCCTGTGTCCCGTCCCTTTGTGCTCTGTGTCTTGCCCCAGGTCACTGACCTGCCTCTGCCTGTGTCCCGT
>NW_004444095.1:5683743-5684953 GCF_000243295.1 Trichechus manatus latirostris | reverse complement strand
AGATGTTAACGTGAGGAGGCATGCTGTTCCCAGGCAACTAGCCATCTCGGAAATGCGTCCACTGCATAGTAATGGCGGCGGGTAACACTGCAGGCTAAACTATTCCGGTTGCCGTTTCGGGTTCTAAAAGCCATCGTGCATTAAAGATTCTACCCGAGCCTGCATTCTCATAGCAGGGCTGATGAAGCAGGAGCTTTGCTAATCATAAGGAACACCGCATAAATGGAGCGTTCATTCCAAAGGCGCCATTGTTAATAGGATTAAATCACTCTGGGTAAATAAAAGTAATGGTTCTCTCTTCTAAATGATGCTCAAGAGCCACCAACTTCTTCCGTGTGGTGAGACTACAATAAATTAGTGTTGTTTTTAACTCGTGTGAGTTGCTCTCCTGAGGCTAAGAGAGTTGTTCTGACTTTCAGAGTTTTTCCTTATCAGTTAACCTCTAAATTTAAATTTCTGCCTTCGTAGGTCCATAAGAGCGTTAACCTGGGGATTTGTGTGCTTGCAGATGTCAGACTTATAAAGCTGAAGAAGTATCCCTGTTCCTGAATGGTCTCACATGGGTACTCACCTTCACTGTGGTGGATGGCAATGCAGACATTTTGAAATAGCGCCTTGGCATCTCCTCCTGAGGTGAAGGCCGGCGGTGGATGCAGCTCCTGTGCCCTCAACTGAGAACCTCCGGGATTTGCCTGTGGACAAGGAAGCCTGTAGAGTGACGAATTTCTTTACATGCGGTCAACATCGCATGCTCACAGATTCCTCAGAGACATTCTTGTCAATGTCTGCCCTTTAATCAATTGTCTAGAGCACTCACCCATCTCCTTTGCCAATGCCCAGTGGGAAGGGAGGGATACGGAGGCCATGAACTTTTGAACTAGCTGCACCTTCTTGTGCAACCAGTTCTCACTAAGCACGGGGGACGTGGGAGATGAATTAGTGAATCTCAGCCCTCGAGGAGTCATACCCAAAGGGCAGGTCAGTTTCCCAGTCTGAGTATCATATCTCACATCTTGTTCTTTGAAGTCAAACAATGTGTTTATCTCTCTGCTCTGACACTGGACACATCCGTTAACTTCTTTATGCCTCATTTTCTTCGTCTGTGAATTAGAGATGATAACCAGAGAGTCCTTCCTAGAGCTGCAGTGGGGAGTGTGAGAAGCAAAGCATGCCGGGTACTTAACCAGAGGCTGGTCCACAGTAGATCTCC
>NW_004444095.1:5680849-5683643 GCF_000243295.1 Trichechus manatus latirostris | reverse complement strand
GACTCCAGAATGTTTCTCATTTACGTCTTGAAATTTGTCTAGTTAAAATAATAACTTAGAGGCAATCAAGTTTCTTGAAAATTTGGATTGAAAGACTCTAGGCAAGAATTGGATGTCTACTCAAGAAGCTGAATATAATATTTAGCTCCACCTCCTTTTCCTCTTTTTGGATCCTACTACTCACTTCTTCTCAATATTTCACTAGTTAGACCAATCCTTTTACAACTCATCATATAAAATAAAATTGTGACAAGTTTTGTCATGAGGCCCAGAAGAATAACTGCCTATTTATTGTCATAACATAAACACATCATCAGAAATACTCTACTCTAGCAGCCTATCGGAAAAGGTACCTAAAAGTGGTTGAGCCATGTTAATCTTGATCTGTTAAATGCCTGGCATTCCAACTTAAACTCAAAACACAGGACAATCCTGATGTGTGCATTAATAATGAGACTAAAGTTGCCAGTGTGTTCTACAGAGAAGGCAGGATATCATATAGGTTCCCACTAAGATAGGATGCAATTAAAACTGCACACAGACCAGAGTCCACTGGCAACATCCACTGAGCTCAGTAGCACAGAAAAATACAATCAATGAAATAAAGGAAAACTGTCTCTAATATTTTGTCTGTAGAATTTTAGTAATAACATGACAGGGGATATTTTCACATCATCTTTATGTACTTTCTATGATAGGTGACATGCCATACCATTCTAAACCCAATTAATCTAAAACGCAAAGAATGATATTGGTACCTTTAAGAAAATGTTATTTCTACATACAGAAAAACATCTTCATTTTTTAATTTTGTTCACTGTAACTATTTTTTTTAATCTACTCAAAGAGTTTGGACTAAGTTTTAGGCATCTGAAATTATAGGAAATGACTGCCTGACTGCTGAGATCTTTTCTCATCAATTTGATGGACCAAGAAAACAACTGCCACTTAGGTAGATTAAGAGTAAAGATTACAGTAAGTCCTTCCAGAAATACTCTTTTGGGGGAAAAAAAAGCATTTTCTGAATCTTTTAAATCTTTTATACTGCTCATAAGTTTCTTTATGTGATACCATAAGTAAAAAATGCATTAAAAGAAGGAAATATTCATATTTAAAAATTAATGAAGAAGGGGAAAACAGTTTTCACTGTGTAAGATATTAAATCCTGGTTTGTGTTGTTATAAACCATTTCCCCTCCCCTTAAACCATTTAAATATTGTGTGTGTTAGGCCTATACCATGCAAGTCCAACCATCCATCATCACCATCACTAGCTTCCCCAGAACATTTGGACACCTACAGACTGATGGATGCTATAAGATGTACTTCTGGAGTGTTACTGCAACTAAGGTTTCTACTATGTGGAAAAAACCCATCTTAGGAGGAGGAAAGAATAAGGCCTAATCAGAGAGAAAATCAGTGGCAAAAAAGTCAAGACAGATCCTGAAGCTGTTCAAGAACTTGTGTTCCAGTTGTTTCTGAGAACTTAGATGCCTTAAAATCCAGAGAAGCAAAGAATAAAGGGAAGACTATACTTTTATGATGTGACTATCTTGGGAGGGATGTAATTTTACTTAAAATAAAACTGTTAGCAGAACTGACATTAACCTAAGTTCTTCCTATTGAAAAAACTGATCCAATGTAAAAATGCATGACTTTTTTTCATGTTCAGTGTATACAAACACTCTAAAAAGAGTATCACTGACTGATTACCTGTACTTGTAAAATTGTTTCTCTAGTAGATATGTTTTCTTATCAGCATTCGTCAGTGGTAAATATGAAAATGTATTATATTCATGCTAATTTTTGTATATATATACATATATGTATATATGCACACATATATTTATATATGTATATATACTTCGCTTCCTTACAACATGGCAGCCTTGGGGTAATTGGACTTGTTACATGGCAGCCCAGGGATCCAGGAGCAAGTGTTCTAGCGATGAAGGCAGAAGGAGCATTGCCTTTCACGGCCTAGCCTTGAAAATCAAGCAGATTCATTTCCACCTAATTTTGTGGTTACAAATGAGTCACAACAAGCCTATTCAGATTAAATGAGACGGAAATTAGAGCCCACCTATTGACAAGGGAGAGGCAATGTTCTAGAAGGGGGATGGGATGGGAGATATTGTTGCAGCCACCTTCAGGAAAATACAATCTGCCACAGAAGCTAAGGTTCAAAGAGATTAGATGACTTGCTGAAGCCCAACAATAATTGGTAAAATCGTTTTTTTACTGGAAGATAACATTTGTGATCTATATATCATTGTTCAATGCCTGCAAAAATCAAGTGAGATGAAATTGTACCATGGCCAAGAAAAGAAAGTATGGACCTCTATATAGTAATAATATTTTAAATCTTTAAAATCAAAACCTTATCTCTGATGCCTGTTCTTCTCTTGGGAGCCCTTCCCTGCCCTCTTTCTGCACTAAATTCCTATATCCTGGTTGTTCTGAGCTATATTCACCATTAAGGAAATATCTTAATCAAATGCAATGTTAGAGCACATTTCCCATTGCAAAAGTTACAAAATGAGATTTGTGTTGCACAATTTAATGATATCTGGTGGGACTACTTCACAGCACACGTAAGCTTTCCCTGAGGGTTTGCATCACTGCCAAGCTGATTTTTGTCTGGTGCGTTGCTCATTTCTCAGTATGCCGGATGTTGAAGGTTTTACTCTGCAGCAGCTGAGTGTTGTCAGTGAGAACATATGTCTTTAGAGAAGCTAAAATAAGAGCTCTCTCCCTTGATAGTTTTCAAGATCCTAAGGAAAAAAAAAAAAACC
>NW_004444095.1:5677853-5680327 GCF_000243295.1 Trichechus manatus latirostris | reverse complement strand
GCAATAGATTCCGGAAGGATAAGAACTAATAGGTATGTTATGGATTAAATTGTGTCCCTTAAGAAGATACGTTGAAGTCTTAACCCCTGCACCAATTAATGTGACCTTGTATGGGGCGGTAGGGTTTTTCTTTGCAGATATTATCAATTAAGTTAAGAAAATCCCACTGGAGTAGGGTGGGTCCTAATCCTGATCTCTTCTGAGTGGCATTTTATAAAAGAGAAGGACAGACACATAACAGAGTCTCACACACAAAGACAGAGGACATGTGAAGATACATCTACAAGGAAAGGAATACCAAGGATTGCTGGTATCCACTAGAAGTTAGGAAAGAGGCATGGAACTGTTCCTCTCTCAGAGCTCTCAGAGGGAATCAACACAGCGGATACCCTGATTTGGACTTCTTGCCACTAGAACTGTGACACAATAAATTTCTGTTTTTTAAAGTCACCCACTTTGCGGTATTTTGCTACAGCAGCCCTGGGAAACCAAGACAGTATGCAAAGGGCTGAATCTTTTACAAAATTCAGACACATTGAAATATAGTGGAGAAATCACATATTTGGGAATCAGTCTCCATTTTGTAGCTGTCTGACTTGGACAAAATCCTCAGTCTTACTGAATTTTAGTTCCTCTTCCTTAAAATATCAGTTTTAAAATGTACCCTCTAAAATTGTCATAAACTTTAAATTAGGAAAATATATAAAAAGAATATAACATGATTTCAAAAATTATGTGTAATATTCACTCAAGAAGTTTGTTAAAAATATCAATTCCTTGCTCCCACTCCCAGTATGTCTGGGACAGAGCCCAATTCCCCCGCCCCCCCCCAAAAAAAAAACATTGCCCTCCAGTCAATTCTGACTCATGGCAGTTCCATGTGTTTCAGAGTAGAAGTGAGCTCCATAAAGTTTTCAGTGGCTGTAATCTTATGGAGCCCCCTGGGTGGCTCAAACAGTTAAGTGTCAACTACTAACCAAAAAGTTGTCGGTTCAAGTCCATCCAGAGGTGCTTGGAAGAAAGACCTGGCAATCTGCCTCCAAAAGTTCACAGCCTTAAAAACACAGTTTTCTCTGAAAAGCACAGTTCTACTCTGACACACATGAGGTCACCATGAGTTGGAGTCAACTTGATGGCAACTGGTTTAATCTTAGAGAAGTAGATTGTCAGGCCTTTCTTCTGTGGTACTGCTGGGTGGATTGAAACCGCCAACCTTCCAGTTAGTAGTTGAGCACAAACCGTTTGCGCCACCCAGGGTCCTGGGATAGGCTCAGGGATTTGCATTTTATAAGTTCCCTCGGGAACTTTAATCTTAGAATAACACTGTAAGTAGGGCGTGCCACTCAATGGAGATAGAGATGAACAGTAAAAATTTTTTTTTGAAATATACAGAAACCAAACATGAGCAGATATCCTTTCAGTAGCTTCAAGAAGCTAATGTTGGGAGAAGTCACACAACTGTCAGTGAGCATGATTGCCACTGGATTTGCTCACATGCCTTTTCCTTATAGTCAGCAAACGTGCTTCACAAAAAAGCAAAATTTACAAACGGTTTTTCTAGAAGTGGATCTTATCCTTAGATTCTCTTAGAAAATCCAAAATAATTAGGATGATTCATAAAAAATTGCCCATTTTTGACTGATTTTGGCCTAAACAAATAAATGTAAATTTCACATGGTTCACTCTAATACAATTTCTCCTGTTATCAAAATGCCTGATGTAGCTCCAACTCTACTGTCTCCAATGTCCCTCAATATATTTACTTTTGTAAAAGTAGGGTACTATGCTAGAGACGTGAGATCCACAACTGAAAATCAATGAATTGGAATATTTTACAGGCCTGTCTGTTGGGGATATGGATCATTCAATAACAGAGTGCTGTTAAAAGGAATTTCCAAAATTTCACTTGGACATTATTAAATTGCATTGAGTTATCTGGTTCTAAAACATTATTTAAACGTACACATTTTAACAGTCAGCAAGCTAGCAAGATTGAATTAAAAACAAACTAACCACCCAAATGGCAGTTTTTAAATTGCAAGAGTGGCTACAGTCAGACATGGATTTACATCTAACTCTGTAAAATGTGATCTAATTCTTATCTATCCCTTTTCCATACTCATTCCTTTTCTCACACACTGGGATAGTTAAGATTGTATGTCAGCTTGGCTGGGCCATGATTCTCAGTGTTTTGGCAGTCGTATAATGTGATCACTTCCCTGTTGAGATTTGATACGTGATCACTCTCACAATGGGATATGCTGTGAGTGGCCAGTCAGTTGAAAGGGAGTTTCCTCGGGTGTGTGGCCTGCATCTGAATATAAGCGGACGTTCTGGCAAGGCTCAGGGGCTTTTGCTCATTCTGGATCCTGCAGCTGGCTCCTTTTCATCTGGCCTCCAGTTCTTGGGACTTGAGCTAGCAGCTTACCTGCAGTCTTGCTTGCCAATATTGGGATTCGTTGATCTTCACAGCC
>NW_004444095.1:5673539-5676056 GCF_000243295.1 Trichechus manatus latirostris | reverse complement strand
TGTAAGTTTTAAACTCATGCACTTCATTCTCTGTCAATTATGCCTCATTAAAACTGGAAAAACAAAAGGAATGCTAAGTAACTTGCCCAAGATAACCCAATCAAAAATCAGTACTCGTATCTATTCACCTCTAAAAAGTATATTCTTACCCAACAAGCTATGCTGCAGAGTACTTCAGAAAGAAGTCATAGCTTAGCTGGAATGAAAAGGAAGACACACATGCATTTTGGTTTTCCTATGAATGGTAGCATCTCCTCATGATAGGCAAACCAAGTCAAGGAGAAAATAAAGCCCAAACTGAGTTATTTTGATTCTAAGTAGCCCAGGTTGATCCGTTCTGTTATTTGTTTCTGGGGATAGAGATACTGGCAAGATTTGGCAGGGTCAGTCCTGATGAGATCTCTTCCTAAAGAGAAAATTCTGTGCCACAGCCACAGATCACACTCTTATTTAGAGGGCAGCTGTTGAACGGTGGGAGATTGAGATGGCTATCAGCCTTGGAAGAAAATCGAAACAGTGTAAACTCAAAACCACTAAGCTGGAACCTCTGTTAGCACTCGGACTGACTCTCTTATTCACAATTCTACTCTTATAGTGCAAGTGGTGTGAAGTTGATGCTCAAGAAACATTTTTGGGGAATAAATAATTGAGTGAAGAATAATTTGAAAAATTAAACTAATAAGTTTTTCTACCATTAGATTTATATTCAAAAGTTAGAACACTATAGATATGGTATAATATTTATTTTGGAAAAACGTAGAAATGAATAGCTAAAATAATGTATAGAAATGATCTAAAGATTTCAATTATCTATGCTTTCCTTGTGAGCTAAGATCATGTCAGTTACGTTATAAACAGCTTTTCTTGGCATCTACATTTTGCAGTAAAGCCCTGGCTTTTATAGGGGTAGATTTATCTGCATTAACAGAGAAAATAACATCACATTAGCTTCAGTTTGTTCTGCTCATTTTCACACAAAACTCAGCTCATCATAACTTCTCTAAGGAAATACTTACTTCCATTTTGTAATTAGTTATATTTCCATATTTATTAAAGGAGAAAGCCCTGATGCCACAATGGTTAAGAGCTCCACTGCTAACCAGAACGTTGGCAGTTCAACTCCACCAGCCGCTCCTTGGAAACCCTATGGGGCAGTTCTACTCTGTCCTATAGTCTCTGTGAGCTAGAATCGACTCGACAGTAATGAGTCCGGGTTTTTTTGGTTAAAGCTTTAAACATTCTAGCTACATTACGCATTATAGCACATGAGATATGCCAATATAATTTCCAAAATCATAAGAAAAAAATTATTTTCTACTATCCCACCTAAAAAAATTGGCTTAAATAAAAAGAAGAATAAATATTTTATACTGTAAAGATGGAGACTTAGAAAAAGTGAAATGCTATTTATTTTCATCAACTGACCCAAGTTTTTTTCTTCCCAGTTCTTCAGGCCATACCATGTTTGTTTGATCAATAATATGAGTTCACTGGCTTGGAGCTCTGCAGCTGTTTACTTTCAAAACCTCTCTCTTAGAAGACAAGTTCAATCAGTATAAAAGAGCACAACGAGGCAAGGAATAGTTATGCTGCATTATGCAGCAATATAATTTATTCCTGGAAACTCCTTAAAAAAATGAAAGAGTAAATTTCAGAGGCATAAGCACATGCATTCTATACTGTAGGCTAAAATTAATTCAGGAGCCTGGGTGGTGTAGTGGTTAAACGCTTGGCTGATAACCAAAAGGTCAGTGGCTTGAACCCACCAGCTGCTCCATGGGAGAAAGATGTGACAGTCTGCTTCCGTAAAGATTACAGCCTTGGAAACCCTATGGGTCAGTTCTACTCTGTCGTATAGGGTCACTATGAGTCGGAATCAAGATTAATTCTGCATAACTAATAAAATTTCAAAATCATATTGGGAACAAATGCCTGTTTAGATAGCTAGGATGTAAAGCTTATGTGGTGTTATGAGGGAATGAAAGATTCTATGGAGAAGGTAGCAAAAAATGGGAGAGAAATCAAACAGGGAATAGAGGAGAATTAAAATGCCACTTCAAACGCCATGAAGATGGGGGAGGGGTGGATCTGGGATAGGAATGGCGCATCCTTATGCTGAGGAAGTAGTAAACTCTCCGCGGATTTTCATGGTAAAGAACCCATGGCCATGAAGTTATCAAGCCCCTTTTCCTTCCTGTCTGTGCTGGGAGACTTTACCATTTCATGAGTCCTTGCCTGATATGTTTTACAAATGTTCAGGATATGTTTACAAATGGTGCAGTTTCAACTTTGGATTAAAAAAAAATTAAAAAGCTAAACGGGTTGTAGCAATCCATCGGATTGCCTCTACACTTCCTTTGAAGAAAGACTATAAACTGATTTCTTTATTGGTTGTCTCTGTCAAATAATAACAGTATTAGGCTTCTTTCTTTCTTTTATTTTATTTTCTCTGACATTTTCCTGCAGTGGAAGTCTTTCTCACTAATGCTTTCTCATCTGTAATTAGTGATGCATTAG
>NW_004444095.1:5670798-5672173 GCF_000243295.1 Trichechus manatus latirostris | reverse complement strand
TTCAGTTTCTAACAAAAAAAGAAAAGAATTAAATCTGTTTAAAATGAGAGTAATATCAAGTATGAAAATATTAATTATATGATATATGTATGAGATATATACATACAAATGTACCATATAAGATAAGCTATATAAGATATGTATACATGTAAGGTATATTTTATAAGATATATTCTAAGGTAGATATTGTAAGGTGTACAAGGTATTTTATAAAATGTATATGTATAAAATATATGTGATATATTTAATCTATGCAAGTATATGTGCATACATATAAGTATATATGAGAGCTTCTCACTGTGAAAGATCTTCTGTGAGGTGTCCAGGATAAAAATAAAAAGCAGAATAAAGACTATCTCTTTCTTAGACGAGTTTAACATTTATGTGGGAATGTAGATAAAACACTTAAATTCAGAATTATGTGACAGATCAGAAAGAATAAAAACAGTAATTATTATCAGTACATTTTTTTTCTTTATACGTTGCTTTTGCTTGTTTGTATAGCCATGGAAATATTGGCAACAGACTGCTCCTTTCTCAGAGGAGTGCGATGAGCATGAATGTTATGTGAGAAAATGAGAAAAAACAGCAAAACAAAAGAAAAGCATTCTCTGCCCCTTACAAATCAGTGTAAAACATCTCCAGTGAGCCCATCATTTGAGTAAACACAGACTGTCTGCTCCTTTATAATGTCCTACTGACTAGGGCAAGTTCAGTCTTTATTTTTAAATGTCAGATACACACAAAGGACCATAAAAAGAGGGTCTTCTATCCTTGCAGGTGATTAAGTGTATGGTTTCCGATAAACTCCTACAAGAAGGCAGCAAGGGTGAGGGGAGAGAGGAGCCATTCTTCAATTTAGTACTTATATTCTGGGAAAAGCCAAGAATGAAAATGATTTTGAGACACGGACTTAAAAGAAAGGAGCCATCAGTGACAGACCCAGTTGTGAAGAGTGCGCTTCTTATGTGGTGTCATGGATTGAATTGTGTTCCCCAAAAATATGTGTATCAATTTGGCTAGACCATGGTTCCCAGTATTGTGTGATTGTCCACCGTGTTGTCATCTGATGTGATTTTCCTATACATTGTAAATCCTACCTCTATGATGTTAATGAGGTGGGATAGGAGGCAGTTATATTAATGAGGCAGGACTCAATCTACAAGACTGGATTGTGTCTTGAGCCAATCTCTTTTGAGATATAAAGAGAGAAGCAAGCAAAGAGACAAGGGGACCTCCTACCACCTCCCATGCTAGGAGTAGAGCGTGTCCTTTGGACCCAGGATTCCTGCACAGAGAAGCTCCTAGTCCAGGGGAAGATTGATGAGAAGGACCTTCTTCCAGAGCAGACAGAGAAAGCCTTCCCCTGGAGCTG
>NW_004444095.1:5668363-5670164 GCF_000243295.1 Trichechus manatus latirostris | reverse complement strand
GGAGTAACCTGATCTGCAGTGAAGAGTTAAAAAGGGGTCTTAAGTAAGCATTTGAAGCATATATTCCAGAGGGAGTTTATATTACAGAAAAAATGAGAAGTCATGTTCCTGTATTATTTAAGGTGATGGACATATTTTTGATACTTTTTGATATTTACTGAAAGAAAAGAATATTGATCATGTTGACTCCCCCCAAAAATAACAGTGATTTGCCCTATAATATATATTACATAAAATATATTTGATAGCTTGTAAAATATCTGAAATCTTCAATTTTATGTAGTATTTATTGTGTAGGTGTTCATACCAGTACATCAAAACATATAGCCATCCATCTAATACCCTACTGTTTAGATCTCCTTTGGTTCAAGAAAGCTCAGTGCGTGCAAATTTGATAGGACACAAAGTTAGTTAGTATGCGACAACAAGCAATTTTTGTTTCTTTCCACAACTGAACTTAATTTCTATCCCAAGACACTAGACACCAGCCCCCTGTTCTCCCTGATGTGATAATAATAATTATCAGTATCTTGTCATCACTTCCAGTTAAGCCTAATCACTTTGGTGACTTTCTCGGTCATTTAAACTTTAAAGCAGACAAATTCAGGTTTGGTCTCTAATCATTTTCTCCTTGGGGTTGATGCTAAACTCTACTGGCTTTCTCAAATGCCACCATGGCATTGGTGGGGAGAGGATATTTATTTCTCAATCTTTCTGTATCTCGGTCCTGAGTTAACATATAAAGTGATATAACTCATGCAGTCCGGTCTTTGGGTTTTTCTCCTCTCATGCCAGTTCTGACAAAGATTCATATTCTCAGTTGAATTCCAAAGTCCAGACTAGACTGCACCTTCTGTTGCAGTGTCCCCTTGACCTAGATGCAAGACCTCTATAGGCCTGCCAACAACTTCTCTCTCAGCTAATGTCTATGTCCTCTCGGGGTGTCACTGGAACCTTGGGATATTCTCCATTACCCACCTGGGGCCACGTGACCCTTAAGAGGGAAGGAGGAGGACTGTTGTCCCTTATGACTAGAATACCCCACACCACTATTTCTAATCTAGTATAGTATCTCTATGATACTTCAGAGGAGTCGCAACAAGATTTTCCATCTCCTTTGGATTTTTCAGGAAGAGAAACCTATACTTTCTCTGCCTTTGGATTCCCAAATTATAAAGGATTTGCTAGAGTTTCCCACTCACAACACTTAATACTGAAAGTAGGATTAATCTCCCACCATGCATTTTCCTCTTTTTCTTCCATTCTCAACTCTTTGGAAGATTAGATAATTTGTTCAGCAAATATTGATGTTGGTTTCCTAGTGCTCTCTTCCCACTGCCATGGAGTTGATTCTGACTCACAGCAACACTATAGGACAGAGTAGAACTGCCCCATAGGGTTGCAAGGCTATAATCTTTATGGAAGCAGACTGCCACATCTTTCTCCTGTGGAGCAGCTGGTGGGTTCTAACCACCGACCTTCCAATTAGCCACTGAGCACTTAACCATTGTGCCACCAGGGCTCCTAGTGCTAGGTGCTGTTATATGCAATGAGAATATGGTGATAAGTAAGACAGGCAATGCCTTGAAGCTCACAGACTAGTAGGAGATAGGCAATAAACAAATGAGCAAATTATATAAAAGAAAGTGGAGAAAGGGGGGTAAAGAGAAATAAGGGGGAGGTAAAATATAAGGTGGTTATGAGAAATTCTTTCTGAGGAACTGTAATTTGGCTGGAGGCCTGAGTGAAACAGAAAGCAAGCCATGCCAAGATCTAAGTGATGAGCAGAGAGAATAACACA
>NW_004444095.1:5648836-5650208 GCF_000243295.1 Trichechus manatus latirostris | reverse complement strand
TTTTTGGATCTTTGCTGTGGAGGGACAGCGTGGTGCTTCTGCCTAGAGCCCCATTTTGCTGGAACTCCTACAGCACCAGGGTTTTTAACACAAGGAATATTTTATTCCAGATAATATTTAGAATTGTTTGCTGTACATAGTAGAAAACTGACTGATTTTTATTGGTTTTGTTATCATTTTGAAAATCTTCACAGATGCTGCATCCTCTTAGTGCTGGCACTCAGGGGTTAGATGGACTGCTCCTGTGATCACCCTTGGTATGCCACCAGCATAAGAAGTTGCATTCAGTTATATCAGTTATTCATGGTGGTCCATGACCTTGAAAGACAAGTTAAGTATAATGACAGATGTCTGACTAATTTTTTTCCTCATCTGGGTGATAAATCATATAATCAACTTAAATATTTTCTGGTCTGAAAATTTGAGTAGAAATGTGAGGAAGAAACCCTTTCTCTTTTTCAGCTTTTGCTTGTCTTGTTGGACATTTTGTAGACTCTACCCCTGAGCTGATTTATAGTGAATGTTCTGTATCAGGCATTTTCCTACCATTCTTCTCCTATTTCCTCCTGCCCCTTGAGTGTAGACAGATCAAAGGGATGATGGAGTGGTGGCTTTATTAGAAGGTGACCTCTCCACATATATCCAGTGTCTCCTCCTAACTCAACTCCTCTCCTTCCAAGTTCTTTGTTCTCACACCAGAAATGATTTGATTAATTTGCCACCTGTTGACCAAAAACTAACCAGTGTTTTCTTTTCTTTGGTGGATCTGTTTGATCAGGCTAGTTTTGTTTCATTAGGTGAAATGCCTCTAGAATTGTTCCCTGCCTAGGAAGGTGATAGCTAGAGATCACTCTTTCTACTTTACTAATGACCTCTTCTTTCTATCTTTTTTTTCCCTTTTGCACTATTTATTGAGGTTGATGAAATGTTGAGCATTACAAGATTGTTGAAAGATGAAATGATATGTAACCCCCCAAAAATATTTTTGTTCATTTTTTCATTAGGTGTGTTTTAAACCCAGAACATTATAAGACCTAGCTATTTCTGACATCCATTGATATGGTTCAAAAGGAGTTTGTTAACAGCTTTACTAGTACACTCTCCCCCCAGCCCAGCAGAACATATTTAAAAAACACAACTTTAGTGAAGGGAAAGACAACATACAATATAGGGGAAGTCAGCATAACTTGACCAAGACAAAATCATAGAAGCTTCCTAGACACATAGAAACACTTGAGATACCGTGTTATGGGGCTGAGGGCTGGGGGCCATGGTGTCAGGGGACATCTAGGTCAATTGGCATAACATAGTTCATAAAGAAAATGTTCTACACCCTACTTTGATGAGTAGATTCTGTGTTCTTAAAAGCCTA
>NW_004444095.1:5639456-5648527 GCF_000243295.1 Trichechus manatus latirostris | reverse complement strand
TCTGCTAACTCAGAACTGAAGCCACTTCCAAAGTCCACCTTTCAGCCAAAGATTAGACAGGCCTATAAAACAAACAACAGCGCGCGTGAGGAATGTGCTTCTTGGTTCAATCAAGTATACGAGACCAAATGGACAAAAGCAAAGATGAGAAGGCAGGAAGGGACAGGAAAACTGGATGAATGGACACAGGGGATCCTGAGGTGGAAAGGGAAAGGAAGAGAGTGCTGATATATTGCAGGGATTGCGATCAATGTCGCAAAACAATTTGTGTATTAATTTTTGAATGAGAAGCTAATTTGGGCTGTAAACTTTCACCTAAAACACAATAATAATAATAAAAACAGATACTAAGTTCCAGGGATACCTCATATTTTAATCTAAAAAAACATAAAGTATGAGGAAAACACAAAAAGTATAAAAAAATCCATCAAAACATATTGTATAATGACTAAACTGAGAGACTTAAGGAATACCAAAGACTTAAATTATTACACATGAGATCTGAGGAGCTAAGTGGGGCCAATCTGTGTATGTGTAAATGATGGAGTTGTGCCCTCTGCAGCACCAACTACAGCACCAACATTTTGTGTTTTCTTCACGCTTAGAGAGAGTGTGTGAGCAACATGGATGAACCTTGAAAACATTATGTTGAGTGAAATAAGCCAGTCACAAAAGATAAATACTGTATGATCCCACATATATGAAGTAGACAAATGTATAGAGACCAAAGCTCATTAGTGGTTATCGGGGTGGAAGGGAGGGAGAAAGGAACAGTCACTGCTTAGGGAGCACTGAGTTTCTCTTACAGGTGGAGGAATGATTTGGAAAAGGATAGTGGTGATGGTTGCACAACAGGATGAATACAATCAATGTATCTGAATCGTACATGTAAAAATGGTTGAATTGGCAAATGTTTTGTTATATATATTTTTATCACAATAAAAAAAGAAAAACAGGAGAGGTCATGCAACTTCATTTTCTAGCATTTCAACTGACAGATTTAAGTTGTTTCTTCCTTTAAAAGAATGAAGACAATTGATATTTCACTCTGTTCAAGGTACCAAAAATTATCATAACAGTCTTAGATTTACATACAAATCCAGACAGTGTGGTTAGAGGAAAGTTAAACAGCAATTAATGGCATATGGAGTTTGGTGAACATTGTGTTACTTAAAAAAAAAAAAAGATTTATAATCAATTAAAATCATTTTAGCAAATCCTAGAAAATTATTGGTGAAGTGGTTAAGCACTCAGGCTCCTAATGAATCCACCAGCCTCTCCTTGGAAACCCTATGGGGCAGTTCTACTCTGACCTATAGGATCGCTATGAGTTGGAAATCAATTCGATGGCATATAACAACAACAGAAAATTAGTAGTAATAAATAGCCGTATATTTTAGTTTCAATGGTGTGATATTTTCCCTAAACTTCTGAACTTTAAACTAAGCACTTAGTACATAATATACTAATGAGCACACCTAAGAATGGGCTCCTGTAGCTGCAGAGGGCAAAGAGTTTGTCTTGGATACGAGAACACTGGCATCCCAGTAGTTGATGTTATACATAAATGGTCCCAAGTGATAGGGGATGAAATGTGAATGACAATCTTTCAAACACTTTGGGAAACTCTAAATGTGTTGCACATATTCATGTGTGTGAGGAGGAATGCTGATTCCTACCTTCTGTGGAGAGAAGTAGCCAAGTACACTGAGGAACAGCTACATACTTGAAAATGATTGTTTATGTCCCTCTCCCTTAGATGCCTGACTGTGGAGGGTCTTGCATGAAAGCTGTATTACAATTCTCTCTTAGAGAAGCTTATACTTAATCTAGGGCCCCCTATCTCATGCCCGGGACTGGGCATGGAATTGAGCATGTGCTCAGTGTTTGCCTGTTTTCCACTTCCTAAGTCCCCTGGAATGGGTCTAGCTCCATCCCTGCCTAGATAAGGCACACGTAAAAGCCATGATGGCCAAGTTTCCTCAGGGCAGATCTGTTGCACACACCAAGGATTTGGTGAGCCTAGGTACCCATGCTGACTCTCGTCATGTGGTTTCCCCTTAATCGTCTCCCTAGATGCCCAAATTACTCTGTTCAGGGAGCTGGACACAAGCCCAAGAGTCCTTCATATGATTTCTTCTGATGACCCTAACACATACCCCAGAAATCAATGCTTCTGTAGGCTGGGCATCCTGATGCACTATTTAGCTCCTGCCAACTCTCCTCCAATGTCTGCTTTTTATACCCACCACTGACTGTTCTGGTGTACATGAACAAATGCCACATGTCCAACTTCCAGCCTGGATGTCCAACCAAAACATGTGACCATCACTGTCTACTCCTAAGACCACTTTGGTTTCTTCCCCCTTTGTCCTAGCCTGCAGTGATGGTATTCCAACCTATTCAAGTAGATCACCATCTAGACTAATAGAAGTATTGAATAAATTAATAATACATAGATACATACATACATAAATAACAAATGAATACAGAGCTAATATTGAACTTTTCCTTCCCTCCAATTTTTTTTTTTTAATTTCAGACCCTTGTCTTCTCTCTCCTTGGCTATTCCAATGGTTTACTGAGGAGTCTTCCTGTCTGTGATACTGTCATTCTTCAACACATTCTCCATATTGCCACTAGATTATATCTGCAAACATACAAATATGATATTGTTTCTTTTCCACTTAAAACCTTTCACTTCTACTGTTCATTCATAGATCTAGCGTCTACAGCATGAGGAAGAAAACCTAGAGCATGGCTCTTACTGACCTTCAATGCCAGACCCCAATCTGAGTCTCATCTCTTGACTTGATTCTTTATACAACAAATTATTCATCCTCAATGGGCTAGTCTCTTTCATGCTTCTGCATCTTTTCTCTTGCAATTTCCTCTGCCTTTCCCACTTCTATGGCAGTTGAAATACTACTCAAAGATCAATTTTAACTTGCTTCGTGAAGCCTTTCCGACTGATTCCAGACAGTTGATTCCTCTTCTTTGCCTCCAGGGTCCTTTCTTCATATTGTCATTATATGACTGAGCACATCATGATATATTTGTATGGGAAGCCTCGTGCTCCCTCCACCTGATGTGATCTACCCATGGCCCAACTTCTTCATCTTTTTAGTCAAGATCATGGGCAATTCCGGGCACATTGTAGCTGCTCAATAAATAGTGGTGGAAAAAATAAAATAAAGACTCAGCATCATAAATATTCTCAAATCCACAGCTGAATCACCATTTGGAGATATTCAGAAGACTATCTGTAGCAAACGCTCATTCATTACTAATAGAGTACAAATTGATATTATTCTTCTGAAATACAGTTTGGTAGTATACATCAAGAGCTTTAAGAAGTTCTTATTCTTTGAGCCAGAAATTCTGCTTCTAGAATTTGGTCCTCAAAAGAGAATCAAAAATGCAAAAATAAACAGAGGTTGTAAGTGATATGTACCAACTAACCCAAAATAATTTAAACAAAAAGTGGAAATGTGGCTGCTCCTAACAATGGAAAAAGTACTAGAGAAGCTCACAAATTTGAAGGAAGAGTTGCAGCACGCAGAACTCAAGGTCAGGCAGTAGAGACCAGTATCTCCTAGGTCTCTCCTGGACTCCATCTATCGCTCCTCTGCTAGTTTCACTTGACTTCATTATGCAGACAGGCGTTGTGAGGAACAAGTCCTTCAGACAAGCTAGGTGGCCATGATTTTCTCTGTTCCTCTCCGTGCTGGCATCTTTAGGCCTCAGAACAAACCACTACACCCACTGAGGCCTGATGTTTGTTAGCAAGGTTAAAAAGAAACAATTCTGGGCTAACCAACTCCAGTCCTCAGGAAGTCAGGGTACATGATGCAGTAGAATGTGTGTTTTCAGGGTAAAAAGATACAATTAGTCACTTAGGCTGGGGTATAAAATATCTGGGAAAGGACGTTTCCTTAGTCTCCTCATATATGGTGCAGGTGGGGCACACATAGCATAAGCTTACAGTTCATCTAAGTGGACCTACCTGGCCAGAGAGAGACCAGCAGTAGGCAGGGTCCCATTTAAGTCCCTCACCCATTTAAGCACACAGCCACAAAGTGGGGTGTGCAAGGAAGAGATGTCATCTCGGCCCAGACAGTTTTGTAGGGGCATTGCTTAAAACTGAATGTTTCTGGTTGTATGTTGCCTGATTCTTGTAAATAATAAAAGCTACTTTCCATGTCCTAACGTGTGTTCAGGCTCTGATCAGAAGGATGTGATGTTTATGGAGCAATCCATATCAGTTACCGGTGCCCTTTTTCTGATGACTTCCTGGCTTTCGAGAAATTGGGTACAACCTGTGAGCACCATGCAGATTTGGAACGTTGTCTTACAGTTATGGCTTGGTCTAGCAAGACATGTTGTTCTACAGGTGTCCTCTCAAGGCAGAAAATGTGGCTTCCAGCAGCTGCAGATTCCCATCCTTTTTGCTTATCAACTCCAGAGATAGAAGAGCCCTTTTTCCTATTCTCCTAGCACCTCACTATCAAACCATAAAAAGCTTTTGATTGATGTACTTAGGTCATGAGATCACCCCTTGACCAATCACTGTATCTAGGAGTATTTGTTTGCCTAGACAAGGATGGTAGAAGACTAAAAATAAATAAATAAAGTATATACCTACTGTGATTCAAAAGACTATGTTCAAGGTCATACATCACATTAAAATACCAAAAAAAAAAAAAGGTAAAAAGAGGTACCCATCATAAACTTGTTACCATCGAGTCGATTCCAATTCATAGTGACCATAGTGCCATAATTAAATTATTTATTATGTGAATACGTTGAAACATCACACAACCATGCTGTGGATTGAATTGGGTCCCCACAAAAGATATGTTGAGTTAAAAGGGTGTCCAGGGCCCGGACACCCTTTTAACTCAGAACTGAAGCCACTCCCAAAGTTTGCCCTTCAGCCAAGGATTAGACAGATCTATAAAATGAACAATAATACACATGTATACGAGACCAAAAGGGCAACACTTGCCCAAAAGCAGTGATGACAAGGCAAGAAGGGACAGGAAAACTGGACGGATGGGAAAGGGGGGAATTGGGGTATCGAAGGGGAGAGTGATGACACATTGTGGGGATTACAACCAATGTCACAAAACAATTTGTGTATAAATTGTTGAATGAGAAACTAATTTGCTCTGTAAACTTTTACCTAAAGCATAATTAAAAAAAAAAAACCCACTGCCATCAAGTGGATTCTGACTCATTAAAAAAAAAAAAAGTTGAATCTTAACCCCCAGTATCTGTGAATGTGACTTTATTTGGAAAAAGCATCTTTGAAGCTGTAATTATGTTAAATGAGGCCATACTGGATTAGGGAGGACCCTAATCCAATGAACCGGCTTTCTTGTAAGAAGGAGGAAATAAGAACACAAACACACAAGCACACAGGGAGAACATCATGTGACAACAGAAGCAGAGATTGGCATGATGCATCTATAAACCAAGGAACACCAAGGACTGCCAGCAACCACCAGAAGCTGGAAGCAGCACAGAACGATCCTCCCCTAAATTCTTCAGGGAGAGCGTAGCTCTACTGACACATTGATTTCAGACTTCTGGCCTCCAGAACTGTGAAGAATAATTTTCTGTTGTTTTAAGCCACACAGTTTGTGGTAATTTCATATGGCAGTCCTAAGAAACTAATACAAATCATGTCAAAACTGTGGTTTCTAGAATTTTTTAGGAGTAAGAAAAGATAATCATGCTATGACAGCAAAAACAAAATAAAAAGATACACAATGTTTTCAGGAAATCAACAATAATTGAAATTACCTTTAGGGTATGGACTATAGGTGCTTTCATTTCTTCTTTACATTTTTCTGGATTCCCCAAATTTTCTACACTGATCATTACTTTTACAATGAAATATTTTACAGTACCTGGTAAATAATAGGAAATAAAGCATTCTGAGTGGTCTTAGGGCTGTCAGATGAGTTTGTAGACCTGGTGGAGAAGCTACATGAACCCACAGTATTGTGTCCTCAATTACCATCCTTCCTTTAGGTCCATTGTAGTACTTGAACCTTGAGATTATAGGAGTGATATGTTTGCGTTTCTTGTTTTAGTTGGTTATAAGAGAATGGGGGTGTTGCTAGAGGCTCTTCTGGAATTAATTTCTCAGCTAAATCATCCAAGAATTAATATTCTGCTTGCAACATCTTCAAAAGCAAAGCCAAATTATCTACTTTTTATTGACAGTGTGAGTTTAGGCAAATTTGAAAAGTCAAATACAACGCATAGCTAGTAACAATGTAGCCCTGCATCTTATTGCCAAATGGAAACCTCATAAAGCCATGAATATTTCAAAGATCAAGCTCTCATTTATTAATGTCAGCATAAAGTGAATGGTATGACAGCAAGTGAAATAAATGTAGTTATTCTTGTGGTAAACCCAAGAAAGTGCTGAAGGACTGCAGAAAGGAGATATCTCCAAAGTACATTAAAGAGGACAAGTCAGATCAACCTTACTCTTGATGCGACTGGTGAAGGATGATAATAAAAAATGCACCAGACTTTCACCTCTGGGCCATATCTATTAACAGGGTGTCTTAGTCATCTAGTGCTGCTATAACAGAAATACCACAAGTGGATGGCTTTAACAAAGAGAAGTTTATTCTCTTACAGTCCAGTAGGCTACAAGTCCAAATTCAGGGCATCAGCTCCAGGAGAAGGCTTTCTCTCTCTGTCAGCTCTGGAGGAAGGTCCTTGTGATGCATCAGTCTTCCCTTGGTCTGGGAGAATCTCATTGCAGGAACCTCAGGTCCAAAGGACATGCTGTGCTCCTGGCGCTGCTTTCTTGGTGGTATGAGGTCCCCAACTCTCTGCTTGCTTCCCTTTCCTTTTATCTCTTGTAAGATAAAAGGCGGTGCAGGCCACACCCTAGGGAAACTCCCTTTACATTGGATCAGGGATGTGACCTTAGTAAGGATGTTACAATCCCACCCTAATCCTCTTTAACATAAAATTACAATCACAAAATGGAGGACAACCACAGAATACTGGGAATCATGGCTTAGCCAAATTGATACAAACATTTTTGGGGGGACATAATTCAATCCATGACGCAGGGACTAGATTTATCCTCCAACATGAAGCAACTAAGCACGCTGCCCCAAATATATGAAACAATAGTTTTCAGGTCATTGAACATCAGGCTATGAGGGACAGTAATCCCTAAGATTTGGAAAATAAACTGGTTAACCTGACTATTGGTCAGATGGGCAGGGTAAAAGACGATATAAAATAAATGGCACCAGATTTCAGAGTTTGTGAGATGGGTCAGGTCATGTGCTATTATATATAAAGGGAACACTAAGGCAAGTAAGACTGGAGCAACAGATGAAGGGTGATACTCTAGCTGGGTTTTTTCTTTTATTTTGCTTGTTGGTTTTGTTTCTGTTCTCTTTGTTTGCTTGCTTGTTTTAGTTTTGTTTCTTTTTAGAGGTCAGATGATGAGGTCCTAAACACAATGCAATTTGTGGTCAGAGATCAGTGAAGTCAGGACAAGGAAAGATGAATTAAAAAGTGATACATAGACTGGTGGCAGCTGTACATTTGAGGGGATTGAGTTCTGCAGGGGAACACAAACCAAATCAGTGGAGCGCTAGGATGAACTCATTTTTTTCTAGAGAGCTGTTGAGATGTATTTTAAAGCCCAGACTGTGGTGGAGGAATGACAGTTGTCCACTGAACTGCTGTAGTAAATAACTCAGCCTAAATCCCAGTATGCTCTCAGTTGTTTTCATAATAGAAGTTAAAAGCAGATGTCTAAGAAAGAGTTCTCATTTGTCCTTGTTTGAGACATTTTTTTTTCTTGTCGTTATCAGTGACCTAAGTCAAAAGAAGTTCTACGATTTATAAAAATTATTTAAATATTCATAAAATAAAAAAGAAGACTCCTTTGGTTTCAGCATAAACATGTAAGTTGATGTTTCACACTTCACAATAAATGCTCTCTCATCTTTATGACTTTCATTTGTTCATTTATTGCTGGGATTTCTGCAAAGCTTCAAGTGAAATAAGACACGTTTATGACTAAGACTGAATTTCGCAGCTTCAAAAAAATTCAAATAGATACCTGAGAAACTTGACATCTGAAACTAGATACCTGAGAAATGTGCCTCTCTGCCACTTGATAAGTGAAGATTTCTTTTCTAATCTTTTAGTGCACCCAGCATGGTTATGGATGGAGAGACTGAGCTCAGGCATGACAGCCTTGAACATTGCATGTCGCAAAGACCAGCCTCGGGCCCTGCTGGAACTACACTGCCTGGCAGGCCAGTACTGTCATGATGGAATCCCAATGGCTTGCCTTGAGGGACATTCAGATTTCATGCTGCTCTGTTTAGAAAGGGGATGCCAGCAGTAAAGAGACATTTTAAAGGTCATTAAAGAGAGTTAGCATCTGGGGAGAGGAACACAGTGTGCTAAAAATTCTAAGAATGTTTGGTCTTTATAATTTTTCCACAACCTTCATGAGAGGGCAATAAGAAGAAAGGGCAGGAAAGGGACACTGCTAAGTTGGCAGCAGGCTTCGGAATGAGCCCTGAGGCCATCGCACCACTGCTATTCTCTGAAGAGGGTTCTGATAAGTCATCCATTTGAGGATCTATCTCTCTGTCCTTTTCCTTTGATTCATCAAAGAAGAACAAATGGTTGTTTTCTAAAGAGGAAGAATGAAAATGTTATGACTCCACTTTAAATGATGGAAACACCTCAGTGTATTCTTTTGTGTCCTGGTCTTCCTTAACAATTTTTTTGTAGACAATCTCTTAGAGGTTGGAAAAACAAAGAGTCACCAGTGCTCAATTTTCAAGAAAAATTAGTACTGCTGGTGTGGTTGGTGAGGCAAATGTTATTTGGGAATGTGAGAAAAGGAAAATTAAAATAATAAAGGCATGGCAACAGTGACAGTGTTAGTGTCTTGATAGCTCTGTTTTGTAGCATTTGTTGAAAACAAGTTGTTGCTATGTTTTAGCAAAATGGCAAGTACTCAGATCAGTCAGGAGCCAAATCAGGAGGACAATACAAAAGCC
>NW_004444095.1:5620737-5625580 GCF_000243295.1 Trichechus manatus latirostris | reverse complement strand
CAGATAACACACACATGAAGAGATGCTCGCAATGATTAGCCATTAGAGAGCTGCAAATCAAAACTATAAGGAGATACCATCTCACCCCAGCAAGAATGGTACTGATCAAAAAACCAGAAAACAACAAATGCTGACAAGGTTGTGGGCAGGTTGGAACTCTTATACACTGCTGGTGGGAATGTAAAATGGTACAACCACTATGGAAAACGGTATAGCATTTCTTTAAAAATCTAGAAATAGAAACACCACATGATCCAGCAATCCCACTTCTAGGTATATGTCCTAGAGAAATAAGAGCCATAAGATGAATAGATATATGCACACTCATCTTTATTGCAGCATTATTCACAATAACAAAAAGACGGAAACAACATAAATGCCCATCAACTGATGAACGGATAAACTGTGGAACATACACATAATAGAATACTAAGAAATGATAATAATGATGAATCCTCGAAACATCTCACAACATGGATAATTCTGGAGGACATTATGCTGAGTGAAATAAGTCAATCACAAGAGGACAAATATTATGAGACTACTACTATAAAAAGTTAAAAAAATGTTTTACACACAGAAAGTAACATTCTTTGATGGTTACCATGGTTGGGATGGGAGGGAGGATCACTAACTAGATAGTAGACAAGTGTGAATTCTGGTGAAGGGAAAGGCAATACACAATATGGGGGAAGTCAGCACGACATGACTAAGGCAAAGGAAGACCCTGAGAGGTACGCAAAAACAAAGAACAACTATGGTAAATGTTATAACATATGCAATCCTGTGATAACAGTAATAATAAACAATAATTTGTGAGTAGATACATAGGCTAATATGTATGCTAAATAGGTGAGGACAGTCATATGCGAGTACACTCTCAGACATATATAGGTATGGTTTTGAATATTTCTATATACATATTTGTAAATGCTGCATGTATATATGTAATAGAGCACATAGGGAACACAGTTATAGAAAATACGTAGACATTGGGACTGAACTACTAGACTTGAAGGCTAAGGATCAGAGTTTTGGGGGACATCTAAGTCAATTGCCAAAACACAGTTCATAAAGATAATGTTCTACATCCTAACCTGGTGAGTAGGGCCTGCGGTCTTAAACGCTTGCTAGTGGCCATCTAAGAAGCAACTATTGGTCTAATAGAAATGGGGAATCCAGGGAGGAAATGGGGATGGTGCTGACACATTGCGGGGATTGCAACTAATGTCATGGAACAATATGTGTAAGAGTCATTGATTGGAAAATTAATTTGCTATGTAAACTTTCACCTATCAAAACTCACTGTTGTGGAGTCGATTCTGACTCATACTGACCCTATTGGGTTTCTATGTAAATAGCTGTAAATCTTTACAGAAGCAGACTGCCATATCTTTTTCCTGAGGAGAGTCTGGTGGGTTTGAACTGCTGAACTTCTGGTTAGCAGCCGAGTGCGTTGACCAGGTACTTACTGGTGGAGCTAAAGAGCTTTGTAACACTTGCCCAAGTAGGCAGAGGTGAGGCCAGGAGGTCTCAGCTGAGGGCCATAGAGAGGCCTGCCTCTAGGCATGGCTGAAAAGAAGCTGTCTTGATCTAAGAACTGTATCCTGAGTCTTTCCTAATGCTGAATTGTATGTAACCTGTTACTTCCCTAATAAACCCTTAATCGTGAGTGTGGTCTGCGAGTTCTGTGTGGCCATTGCAATGAATTATTGAACCCGGCAGGGAAATAGAGAGTGACGTGGGAGGGATGGCTGGTGTCAGAATTAGTAGAAAGGTTAGAGAAAGGAGATATATCTGACCTCCACCTCCTAGGAATCCACCTTGGGCCGACGCTGATGGTGATTCTTTCTCTTCCACCTCCTGAAGTTAGAGAAAGTCAGACATCTTGGCATATCATTTTTCCAGTACAGAAAAAGGGGATGGAGTACCTTACCTGGAAAAACACTTATTAGACCAGGAGAACAAGGTTAAAATCATGATAGGTCATGTTGATAGCATGTATACCCTTATAAACTGTGATGAGAATGACAATTCACCTCTGTGGTATTCTCCTACAAAACCCATAACCCAGCCTACTCATGAGAGAAAAAAAAAATCAAACAAACCCAAGTTGAGGGACATTCTACGAAATACTCATCTAGTACTCCTCAAAATTGTCAAGGTTAAGAAAGTATGGGAAACTGTGACATTCCAGAAGTGTAAAGAGATGTGACAACTAAATGTAATGTGGTATTCTGGATTAGATCCTAGAAGAGAAAAAAAGTTTATTAATGGGAAAACCAGTAAAATTCAAATAAAGTCTGGAATTTAGATACTAGTTATGGGCCAATATTGATTTCTTATTTTGACAAATATATCATGGTTTTTAAAATGTTAACAATAGCAGAAACTGGGTGATGGGGTATACGAGAACTCTAGAGTAAATCTAAAATTATTGCAAAGTAAAATTTTATTTAAAAATGTTTTTACTGCTACACTTAAATAAAAATAGTCCCTAAGATACCCTAAGAGTCCCTGGGAGGTGCAAACTGTTAACATGCTCTACTCTAACTGAAAGATTGGTGGTTCAAGTCTACTCATAAGGGCCTTAAAAGAAAGACCTGGCAATCTACTTCTGAAAAGTCAGTTGTTGAAAACCCTATAGAGCACAGTTTTATTCTGACACACATGGGGTCGCCATGAATTGGGATCAACTCCACATTAACTAGTTAAGATAACTAAACACACATACACTCACACACAAATACACACACACTACACACACAGAGAGACACAGATTGCTAGACTCCAGCCCAGAGTTTCTGATTCAGTGGGACTGGGGTGAGGCCTGAAAATGTGAACATCTAAAAAGTTCCCAGTTGTTGCTGCTTCTGCTGTTCCAAGAGCTCCATTTTCCACATGATTCAGGATTTGAAGTCAAGTAATGCTTTTCTCTCAGCTCTGAAAAAGGTGCAGGTCTCCTCTGTGACTGATGATGACTTTTAGGGTCATCCCTTCCAGGTTGTTGACACTTAACAGGGGCTTTCTGTAATCATTGACCCTGCCTCAATGAATAAAGCCAGCATTGGAAACTCCAGCCTTGTTGCAAGATGGAAGATTATTATCTTGTAATAAGGAATTTTGCTTTATTTTGTTTTGTGTCCTTTCGGTGCTCTTCAGATGTCACTTCCTGTATGTCTTCCGTCTTCTCCACTATGTGTAGGCTTCTCTGGATTTGGAGCAGAGAGCAAAGCAAATCAGGAGTTAGGCTTTTCTTGGCTGAAATAGGATTTCCTTAGCCTCTTGCCAGGATCATTTTTAATTCTGCAGTTTAATTTACCAGTTCTTCCTCTGCTTTCTCATTATTATTCTCCCTCCTCTCTTGGGTTTTCCTCCCATTAGATGTTGATCCAGGGGTAAAGTGGCTGCCCTAATCATTATCCTGACCTGGACATTTCTCCTAATGGTTCTCACCTGCCTTGTCTGGCGATATAAGCCTTGGTGCTCACCACACAGGTTGTTGGCCTTCTGTCTCTGTATTCCTGGGATTCAGACAAGGAGCCAAGGAGTTATGGTTTGGGTCGATACTGAGGCTCACTCTGCTGCTGGACCCTGTGTGATACATCTGTCCCCTGTTTTACCTGCAAAGTAATTAAAGTGTAAACAAACCCCCTGGGACACCAGAGCTTTTAAGGCCCAAACTTTCTTGCCATCTGTGTTCCCTGAGAGGCAGATTGTGCTTGGCAGGCCTTCTCTGCTCTCCAAACAGGCATTTATTAATCTGCATATCCAGTGCTTTCCAACTCTCCATTGAGCAAACATCACAGCTCATTTTGTAGGCTTGGAAGGCAGCTCGCTTTTTGAGGAGCAAGCTCAGAAATACTTTGGGAAATGTTTTTACAGCCCGTCCTGCCAAATCCCTCAACAGATGAGTGTGGCTCACTGGCTACTCACTGCCAGGACCAGGAGACAGACTTTGCAGCCTCCCAAGGAAGGATGGTTCAACTTCTGGAGTCCAGTGTTTAGGTAAATTTGCCCTATGGCTTACACCAACTTGGCTATGCGCATCTCTTAAGTTCTTTTTGGTAGATACACAATAAGAGCAGCCAAAAGGTTTTCAGATGGGTAGGAGTTGAATATAACCCTGTAGCCTAACTTCAACTCATTTATTAATTACCCATTAACAAGTGGACACACAGCAGTTCATATAACTTGAGGGTGTCATCTTATAATTTCATTTCTAACAAGTATCTGAAATAATTCTAATGCACACCAAAGTGCTAAAACCACTGCCTCCAGCTGTGCATACATTGAAGCTAATGCTTCCTTAGATGCCTCCCATTTGGTCTTCAGGAGCTAGAAGAGACCTGGAAAAGCTGGTGGAAGGATGCCCAGGGAAGATAATATTTGAAGCAGATGTGACCTGCATTATGCATGGCATCTTTAGCTTTTTTGTTTTATAAAGCATGGAAATCACTTGAAAATATTATTTTTAAATAATAAGGCATGAAATCTACCCTAGACCTGCCAAATCTGCAAACTTGCTCTGGGAAAGTCGTATGTATTTTTTTAAAAGTGTCCGTGATTGACTTTAATGCACAGCCATGTTTCTGAAGCATTGATATTGCATTAGCCAGAAGCCAGTTTCCATTTCTCCCTTCCAAGTTGTAGAGCTTCCAACAATACAAATACACTACCCTTCTGTACCCAGAGTTGCCATTAATTAGCACTATGATCTAGGCCACTGTGACACAGTGGCTGCTGCAATGGGCTAAAACATAGCAACAATCGTGAGGATGGTGCAGGACCGGGCAGTGGTTTATCCTGTTGTACGTATGGTTGCTATGAATAAGAACTGACT
>NW_004444095.1:5615018-5619932 GCF_000243295.1 Trichechus manatus latirostris | reverse complement strand
TTTCATTTCACCTATGAGTGTCCATCACAAGAAGTCATCATTGTAGTCAGCATACCACTATTTCACCAATAAATTCCCATTTCTTGCATTTAATGTTAATTAACAAAGCCTAAGTTTTCGATTGACATATAAGGAATAGAAACACTTCTAGTAGCTTCCTCTTGAGTATGCACCTCCTTTCGAGCTCTTCTAGACTATGCATTTTTTTTTAGTGTGATATTTGACCCTGAGTTAGTGTTTGGTCTCAATAATGCACACGTAACATCATCTGTACATGCTGAGGTATTTTTAAGTATATTATAGACACTGTAATATCTTCTTCCACTGTCATCATATAGGCAACTTGAATCCTGGGTAAAGTTTTCATCTCCTTCCATTGGGAGGGTATAGTCTCAATTCCTTCCACTGAGAGTTGATATTCGTTTTCCCTAGGAGACTCTACATCCTCCCAGCACTGGCTCCATCTTCCTCTAACCCAAACAAAGAAAATTTAATCATGGGGATGGTAGTATACAGTCTTAAATGACCTTGAGTGTTGTTTTATTCTGGGTAAGTGCAAGTTAAATGTGCTGATTCCAAAGTGCAATCTGTCTGTGCTTTCCTGTCTAGAGGAGAGTCACAGTCCAGTCTCTTGACATTAACTATCTGGCTCCAAAGAGAAACATGTAAGGACAACCCTCAGGCTCTCTCTCCTTACTTGTTAAAAGTGAAGAGACTTGAAGCACTTACTGATGAAGATCAAAGACTATAGCCTTCAGTATGGATTACACCTCAACATAAAGAAAACAAAAATCCTCACAACAGGACCAATAAGCAACATCATGATAAATGGAAAAAGATTGAAGTTATCAAGGATTTCATTTTACTTGGATCTACAATCAACACCCATGGAAGCAGCAGTCAAGAAATCAAAGGATGCATTGCACTGGGCAAACCTGCTTCAAAAGACCTCTTTAAAGTGTTAAAAAGCAAAGATGTCACTTTAAGGACTAAGGTGCACCTGAGCCAAGCCATGGTATTTTCAATCACCTCATAGGCATGCGAAAGCTGGACAATGAATAAGGAAGACCAAAGAAGAATTGACACCTTTGAGTTATGGTGTTGGTGAAGAATATTGAATATACCGTAGACTGCCAAAAGAATGAACAAATCTGTCTTGGATGAAGTACCGCCGGAATGCGCATTAGAAGCAAGGATGATAAGACTTCTTCTCGCATATTTTGGACATGTTATCAATAGGGACCAGTTCCTGGAGAAGGACATCATGCTTGGTAAAGTAGAGGGTAAGCAAAAAAGAGGAAGACCCTCAGCGAGATGGATTGACATAGTAGCTGCTACAATGGCCCTCAAGCATAACAATGATTCTGAGGATGGCGCAGGACCAGGCAGTGTTTCGTTCTGTTGTACATAGGGTTGCTATGAGTCAGAACCGATTTGACTGAACTTAACAACAACATAAATCTCTGGATGTTCAAATCCCGCCACATTCTCAGATAGTATCCTGGACTGCAAGCAACTTGGGAATGAAAGTAACTGGGGACAGTCTCAGGATTTCTTTACAGTTACCCCTGCTTTGTTGCCACCGTGAGTCTGCGGATGTTGGCAAGTCACACTTTTGGAGTTTCATATGGGAAGTGGGGAAGAAATCACCTCTGATATCTGTTCTTATCATAAATTGGGAATTATTTGGCTTTATCTTAGCAGCACCCACTTCTCCAAGACCTACACTGATGAGTCTGTTTCTTTCCTCTCCCAGTCTCTCTTCCACTTGGCTGCATATCTAGGGGTAGGAAAGATCAAGTCTTTTATCATTTATCATCATGGGTTTAAAAAACCTGTTGCTTCAGGGCTTACTTCTTAGTAAGCAGAGCTTTTGGAACTCAAGAAACATTTTCTTCTCTCAGACAGCCCAACTCTTACAGTCA
The DNA here is from genome assembly GCF_000243295.1 of Trichechus manatus latirostris. NCBI lineage: Eukaryota > Metazoa > Chordata > Mammalia > Sirenia > Trichechidae > Trichechus > Trichechus manatus. The sequence goes on along the minus strand of NW_004444095.1, from coordinate 5,618,007 downwards.
AAAGCCTTGAATATCAAGAATATTATGTCAGAGTTTTAAAAATCTTTGGGAATGCAGCTAACTTTTTTGTTTTGCTGTAAAATACTTCATCTGTTGAATTTCAATTTCTGGTTATGGTAGGCTAAGTTATTTAGATGAATCTTCCCACTAAACGCAACCCAAAACATTGGATTGAAATTTTGTTTTTTTGAATTTCCACTCAACATCGCTACCCTAGACCTCTTTCTTGAGATCTGGGTTCAGAATATCTAACTGCCCTCTAGACATCACTCCCTGAATTTTCCACAGGCATCTCAATATCATTATTATCCACCCCAACACAGTCACCTCCTATAGTTCCTATCACATTGAATGGAAACAAGATCCATTTGGTCACTTAAGACAAAAACCTGAGATCCGTCCAATTCTGCTTTCTCCCTCAATTTCCCCATCCAAACAATCTCCAAGTCCTGTCCTTTCTGCCTCTAAAATATCTCTGATATTGTCCCCACCTCTTCATTCCCACTGCTAGTGACTGCTAGTGAAGGCCCTTATCATCTCAAGATGAAATGACTACAATTGCTTATTTTTTTAACTTTTTTTTAAATTTAGAAACAATTTCAAAATCATAGAAAAGTTGCAAGGATAAGAATGGTACAAAGAACATGCATATACTTCTTACCCAGATTTGCCTATTAGCATAACAGCTTATTTGTGCATGTTCTCTCTCTCTCACTGAATACATATATTCATTCTTTCCCTGAACCATTTCAGAGTAAGTTGTATAATTTATGACCCATTATTTCTAAGCACTTTTTGATATTTAGAAATACATTGGATTGATTTTTTAAAGCATCACTTTAAAAGCATCAGAGAGCAGATAAGACAATGGGAAAATTCTCAGCCAAAATTCTGTAAAGTGAGAAACCAAGGGGCTTAGAATAACACAGAGCAATCAATCTCACCTTTACCCCAAGAGACTCTTGTGCTCCCTTCATTTTGAGGGATAGATCCTCTGGCTTGAGTAGGAGGTAAAGAAAGGTGGGAAGGAGGGATACAGAAGTCAGGACACAGAGCCTGCCCAAAAGGGGAGTCTGGACTCCAAAAAGGCTCTATCCTTAGTGTTAGAGGAAACCAGAACTAAACTCATCCGCAAGGGAAGCAGTATAGTTGTTTTGGTGCTAAACAGAGTGGGAGACAAAAGGAAAAGAAAAAACTTCAGGAACACATGACTATAAGTTAGTCTTACTGTAGATTTTCTAAGCAAAAAGGCATTAAAAGAGATAAAGAAGGTCAGTTCATAAAAATGGAAGGTTCATTTCATCAGGAAGAAAAAACAATGGCATAGCCTAAAGCACATACACATATGCCAGCATGCAATATGAAAATTACAATGAGAAATGAATAAACTCACAGTCACTGTGGGAAATTTTAGCATATACCTCTTTTAAAAAGTAATTACAGAAACAATCAGTCAGGATATAGATTTAATTTGAACACCATTAACAAACATGGTCTAATAGTTACATGTATGTATGTATATGAGTATTGCATGTGAATTACTTCACCCAACAACAGCACAATACATATTATTTTCATTCACGCATAGAATGCTTACAAATATTGACCATAAAGTGGACATACTTAATTGTTATAACAACAAAAAATTTGATGACCTCAAGAGCCACTGTAGGAATTATTCCATGGAGGCAGGGGAGATTGTGATCAGCAGGGAAATAGGATGGAGACATAGATATTCACTTTTCAATTTTTCATTAAACCATGAATCTATGTTTTTATGGATTTTCTATATGTGTATTACATTTCACAACAAAGTTGATTAAAAAATAAGGGCAATCAATACGTTTAACTTCTTTCCAGATAAAACAAGCTTAATGCACTTTAATTAATCCCATCCCAAGTTATAAATTAATGTTGCCCTGCATTTAATTCTATTTATAAACTGATTAAACATTATTAATATTTTAACACAGTCAATTGTATTTACACACGTATTTACCATTTTTGCTCTTCCTTCCATCTTTCATCTTGGAGCTTCCATCCAGAATCTTTCTTTCTGGTGAGGTATACTTGTAGCCTGAATATTCCGGCAATGTTCTAGTTCTTGACTAGATGTTTACATTTTGATCATTTGTTAAATGTACATTTATGTTTTATATACTTTTCAATATGCAAAGATAATAAAACCAGAGAGGGTTAAACAAAGAATAGCCTCAGTTTTTATTTCAAATATTGTTTGGATATGCTAGTTTACCTCTGGCCCGATTGTTGGATGGATATAACATGCATATTTTCCTATGTGCTCTCCCCAGTAAGTAGTTTGTCTCGCTATGAAAATAATTTGTTAAAGAATTATTATACTTTCTTAAGACAGCACAATAACCAAAGAGAAACATGGAATTGATAGAGTCAGTGTCATGTACTTTTGAGGGTCATGAATTTGGAATCTAAAGGTTTAGTTTCTGATTTGAATGCTGCCATTTTAGGAATTATTTCACTTTGCAAAAGTTCCTTAACCAACCTGAATTTCAGATAACTCATCTGTAAAATGGAGAAAATTAAGATCTTTTTAGCCCATTTCACAGAGCTGATGAGAAATAGGAATGAGACAAAATATGAGAATCAGCATCATAAAATGGTTATGTAATATATGGTTTTTAAACCACTATTATTTATGCAGATATGGAGAAGAAAAAATAAAAATTACATGTTTCAGGCAATCTGAAGTCGAGTCCATGTTTAGGAGTGTGGTGAGGCATTGTGGTATAATGGCAATAATAGGATATTTTGAGTCAGATATAATTAATTGGAATAATTCAAGTTTCTGTTTCACTGCCTGCCAGCTCTAGAATCTCCTGCAAGTTGCTTTACTTTTCTGAGTCACAGTTTCCTCATCTGTAAAATGAAAATAATAATGCTTCACTGGTGCTTCATTTGCTGTGAAGATCAAATACGACACTATGTCTATAATGCCTGGAACATAGTAAGT
>NW_004444095.1:5611563-5613958 GCF_000243295.1 Trichechus manatus latirostris | reverse complement strand
CCTGTTGGCCCTGAGTAAATGCAACCCACCATCCTTCAGCTTCCCCATTTCATGAAATGCCAAACTTTTATACAGGGTTCAATTGTAGAGAGCACAATATTAATATTTTAGCCCTGTAACTCAGCTCTATAACTCAGTGCTTCTCAAACATGGATGCGCACACGAATCCCCTAGAGATCTTGTTAAAATGCAGATTTTGATTCAGCAGATCTGGAAGAAATATGGGCTGTATTTCTAACGATCTTTCAAACAAATGAGCATTTTTTCTCAATCCTCTTCATTTACATTTTTTGTCCTTCCAAAGGAAGCCTCCAGAAAAATGGATTAGGAGGAAATGGAGTCAGATAAACAGTGGGGAAGGAGACAGTCTCTTGTGGAACCATTTAAAATAGAGAACATGTGCCTAGTTCGAGGACAGCGCAGATCAGGGGAATTGAGAACCTTCCCGCAAGGGAAAGAGATTTACGCTTGGGCTCCCAAGGGTAGAAAGAACAAGTGTGTCCAGACCACCCTTACTCCTAGGGGCAGTTTGCCCACAGTCTCAGATCTGAGTACAGAACCCAACTGGTACTAAGGGACCCAGAGGCTGCTTCTCCCTCACAGCCTTCTAGGAATGCCGTTTTTGACTCTGCTCCCACTCCAACTCCCACCTCCCATCACTCAAGTGTTTCTATAAGGGAAGATTGTCTATGCAGACAACCACAGCAAACCTGCAAACTTTCTGTATCTTGTCTGTCTTTCATTAGTGGTTTTCCAACCACTTCCTACCTCCCTACATGTTCAGCTCCACTCCCAAAAAGCAAATCAATGAACCAAAAAACAAACAAACAAACTTTAAGGGTGTGGGGACTTCTTTTTTCTTCTCCCTCTGAACTAATTCAGAGCATGACTGTCGGGGGTAGACCCTCTTATCAGCAGACCAAGAGATGATGAGAGGCTCAACAGCTGAAATTAGCATCGTTTCCAGCTTGCGGAGACTGACAGCTTCCCCTTAATGGGAGAAGACCCCACAGTGCACATTCATGTTCATGGAGAAAGTATCCAGCAAAAATCAGGGACCGGGGCTAACCACAGTAGAGGATGTTGTTTGCCGTTGAATCAGTTCCAGCTCATGGAGACCCTACATGACACAGTAAAATCTGCCCCCCCAAAAAAACCCACTGCCGTCTAGTTGATTCTGACTCATAGCAACCATACAGGACAGAGTAGAACTGCCCCGTAGGGTTTCCAAGGAGCGGCTGGTGGATTTGAACTGCTGACCTCTTGGTTAGCAGCCAAGCTCTTAACCACTGCGTCACCAGGGCTCCATATGACACAGTAGAGGATAGAAAAGGCAAATTTGGAGTCCCAGGGCCTAGGGGGCAGAGAATGTATAGGTGTGATACACGGAGATGCTGTGTGTGTGACAACTTTGTGACCAGTAACAGTGACCATCATGCCTGGAGTGGTTCTTCGAGCCTGCACCTCCAGGGCATTTCACACATGTTTTTATTTTTTAGTTAATCAAGAAACCTATTAAAAACGATCATTTTACAAATGGGGAGACTGAGGGTTGGAGAGGTTGCGTAACTTGTCTGAATTCACACAGCTAAGGTTCAAACAACTGTGATATAGTCTGTGGTTTCACCACTGAGACAAGGAGTAAATTCATAAATTAGCTTTCAGCTTACCTTCCAAAAGTAAGATGATTATTCTGATGTGTCCTGATTATGATATTCTAAGAAGTCAGCCTCTAACACTAGTGGTCAAAGCTAAATGTGGTCATTAATTTGGCATTAGCTGAATTATGACCCTGAGGCCACAGTTTTCTCTGTTAGAGTTGGTAGGCTGTGGTTGCTGTTTAGTTAGAGCATACATATGTCACAACTAAACCCTGGCTATTTCTAATGGTGTGGATAAGAGGAAACAGCAAGTTCACCGACTGAGTTTCTCTTTACCTTTTACTCCCAAGGCTAACTGATTACTAAACTGACAGCTTCTGTCTTGATGCTATTAGCTAGTATGATCCTTAGGCTCAAAGGGAAAAGCAACACTATGTCCATGATTCAGACTGCAGGATTTGACATTTACTTTCATTCACTGTGGGAGATAATTGAGGCACAATGTAACAAATGTAATTGAGGCACAATGTGACAAACGTCAGCATTTGGTTATCACTTTTTTGACAGACAGGGAATCTTGGAGAAAGCCTTGTTCAGAGATGAAACAAACCAGCGGGCATGAGACGTGGGGAGAACTCTCAGCAGGTGCTAAGCACAAACCATAAGCTCAGCTTTCTGGTCAGGGCACTAGTTGCTAGCAAGGGAAATAGGGAGAGTAGCCATGACCCCACGGCCTAGATATTTGCCTTGCTTGCAAAGACTGCCTTCCTGGTCGTGTGCCAGCATTGAAGTCT
>NW_004444095.1:5606927-5609814 GCF_000243295.1 Trichechus manatus latirostris | reverse complement strand
TGGGAAAGCCGTTTCCCTCAAGAATAATTCCCTGACTCTAAACTAGACAGTTTAGAAGTAACATTTCTTTTAAAATTGCCTTATATGAGTCTGGGACACTTTCAAGCCTAGATGGCTGGTGATCTGTTCTTTTTAGTGGCTATTCCTTTGCAGAAAAGTTAAATATTCCATAGATTCAATGGAGCATGGGCTTGGTCTGGGATAAATATTAGTATGATAACAAGTAAGAAAAGCAAGAAAGAAGACTATATTTTGCAATTTATATATCCAAGGTAAATAGAACATTTTATGAAGCTGTAAGTCTTAATTTGTATAAAAGAGATGATATATTTTCAAAGTAATCCTGTCATCTATATTCCCCCATGAAATGCTTTCTTTTCCATTGTCACTAGACCATTTCAGCATGCCACTTAGTGTTTGAGTGGAGTCTAGGGTTTCTCTCCTCCCTGCAATGACTTCTCAGTTAATTTTCACAATTTCTGGCTTCATGATGTATCCTGGACATGTGGAGACAAGGTCATGCAACATTTTCATCAATGCGTTCTCTATGATGTGGATACTTCTCTGCCAAAGCTGCTAATGAGGGTTTTGGAAGGTGTGTTAATTTCCTCCTGCTGCCATAACAAAATAACACAAACTGGATGCTTTAAAATGACAGAGATTTATTGTCACACCATTCTGGAAGCTAGAAGTCCAAATCAACATGACGGCCAGGCCACGTTCCCTCTGAAGTCTCTAGATGAAGATCCTTTTTGTCTCTTCTGGCTTCCGGTAGCCCTGGTCATTCCTTGGTGTGTAGATTCATTTTCACATGGCTAGGAGTCCCTGGGTGGATCAAATTGTTAAGCGTTCGACTAATAGCCGACAGTACGGTGGTTCTAATACACCTAGAGACGTGCCTGGCTATCTGCTTCAGAAAGGTCACTGTCATGGATCGAATTGTGTCCCCCAAAAATATCTGTCAACTTGGCTGGGTCATGATTCCCAGTATTGTATGATTGTCTACCATTTTGTAATCAGATGTGATTTCCTTATGTGTTGTAACTTTATCACTATGATGTAATAAGATGGATTAGTGGCAGTTATACTGATGAGGTCTACAAGATTAGTGTCTTAAGCCAATCTATTTTGAGATATAAAAGACAGAAGTGAGCAGAGACACATGGGAACCTCATACCACCAAGAAAGCAGTGTGGGGAGCAGAGCTCATACTTTGAACCTGAGGTTCCTGTGCAGAGAAGCTCCCAGAACAAGGGAAGATTGATGACACGGACCTTCCTCCAGAGTGGACAGAGAAAGTGTTCCCCTGGAGCTGACACCCTGAATTTGGACTTGTAGCCTACTAACTAGACTGTGAGAGAATAAATGTATCTTTGTTAAAGCCATCCGCTTGCAGTATTTCTGTTATAGCAGCACTAGATAACTAAGACAGATGGTCAGTTCTTTTATATTGCTTATATGTTTTACATGTGGCAAGGGCATGAATTTTTAGGGGCCAAAGGGTGGAGTGTCATGGATTGAATTGTGTCCCCCCAAAATATCTGTCAGCTTGGCTGGGTCATGATTCCCAGTATTGTATGATTTTCTGCCATTTTGTAATCTGATGTGATTTCCTTATGTGTTGTAAGCTCTATCACTATGATGTAATAAGATGGATTAGTGGCAGTTATACTGATGAGGTATACAAGATTAGATAGTGACTTAAGCCAATCTCTTTTGAGATGTAAAAGGGAGAAGCGAGCAGAGAGACAGGGGGACCTCATACCAACAAGAAAGCAGTGCCGGGAGCAGAGTGAATCCTTCGGACCTGAGGTTCCTGTGCTAAGATGCTCCTAGACCAAGGGAAGACTGATGCATCACAAGGACCTTCCTCCAGAGCTGACAGACAGAGAAAGCCTTCCCCTGGAGCTAACGCCCTGAATTTGGGCTTGTAACCTATTAGACTGTGAGAGAATAAATTTCTCTTTGTTAAAGCCATCCACTTGGGGTATTTCTGTTATAGTAGCACTAGATGACTAATACAGTCACAACCTTAAAAACCCTATGGAGGGCAGTTCTACTCTGACACACATGGGGTTGTCATGAGTCAGAATTGACTTGATGGCAACTAACAACAGCAACATCCATTCTGTCTTTCTCTGTCTCTTCTCATTTATAAGGACATCACTAAGATTGCCACTTCCAGTATGGCCTCATGCTAACTTGATAACATCTTCCAACTCTATTTCCTAACAATGTCACATTCACAGGGGTGAAGACTTCAACATACTTTTGGGGGGACTCAATTCAATCCATAAGATAAAGCAATCTGTTAACTCTTATGAGTACTGTTTCCCCTTAGATTTCGCTCATTTCTTGTTGTATTACATCAGTCTTTGATGCTAATATTGACATGAACATCAAACTACTGGGTGGCACAAATATTTTGCACTTGTCTGCTAAACTAAAGGTTGGGACTTTGAATTCATCCAGTGACACCTCGGAAGAAAGGCCTGGTGATCTGCTTTCATAAAGACTACAGCCAAGAAAACTTCATGAAGCAGTCCTACTCAGTAACACATGGGAACACTATGAATCGGAATCTACTCAACAGCAGTGGGTTTGTTTGTTTGTTTTTTAATTAAGTTACTCTGCTTTATGTTCTTGAGTGGGATTGCCCCTTTTCTGTAAATAAACTCTCAAATGTTGGCTTTGTTGCCAACTATTGTTGACATTAATGCTGTTGCTCACATTGACCAGGATCATTGGTGATATCTTCAAGATTTAATTTCAACGATGGATAACAATGCCAATATCCAGTGGAAAGAAAGTGGTATCTGTTAAAGAACAAAGGTATAGTTCTTACCCAGAGGACAACTATTAACAGAATAAACAGTATTGTGCATTA
>NW_004444095.1:5604190-5606255 GCF_000243295.1 Trichechus manatus latirostris | reverse complement strand
GCTCAGGTAGCATTTTAGTTCTGTCACTCCCTTAACATTGAATAAATCATTTAACCTCTTAGGACCTCAAATCCATCACCTGTAGAATATGACCAAAAAGTCCTGCCTTTTTTTACATGGATATTATGAAGAGTAAATGAAATAATTACACAAACATATTTTGAAAGTGGGAAAGTGTTATACAAATATGCTTTATTATTGCCCATTCATTCATTCCCCCTAACCCTCACCCCTATATTCTGATTATCTGACTCATCCTTCAAGACTCTGATTAAATAGCACTTTTTCTAAGACTCTTTGCCTATCCAATGCATGTCCCACTCTTCAGACAATTGATCATCCCCCCTTTAGTGCCAATGCTCTACTAAGTTGTATACCTAGGATTTAAATCGCATTATATAATTTTTGGGGTCTCTCATGTATTTGTAAGGTTTTTGCTCTCAAATACTTCAGTATGTTCATTTTTCTATTTCCAATGCTGAGCAGAGAGCCCTGGGAGAGTTGAAGTGTTTGATGGAGGAAGAGTGGGAGAAGAGGTCCATAGGTATGGTCCAGATTGTTTTAGTCTCAGTGCAGATATTGGAGAGGGGAGTTGCAGGGGAGGCTGAAGCCTATGCTTTGTACACCACAGGGATTCATGCCTGTCCAGGCATGTCTAATGAACTAGTCACTTGGGCAACCAGCGTTTTGTTAACAAGAAGGATTTAGGAAATTTCTTGGAGATAATTTGTTTTAGAGGAAGCCTTAATTAAGCAGGCCAGCTTAGCCTTAATCTGTTAGTGGAGGAATAATTCTAATTTCCATGTAGTATGATATTCAGATGTGTCTAAAGTACAGCTCTTTATGGACTCAGGTCTAAGCTTTAAGTGAACATGTGAACAAACTCTCAAAGAGCTAATTTCACTGCAACGTTTTTATGAAAGAAAAGCCTTCCTCCAAGTGCACCCCTCCCACCCCACCTAACATAGCATGTAACACTGATGGGGAGAGGAATTCTCCACCGAATAGTGCTCTGGCATCTCAAGGGCCATGGGACATCAGCTGTGACGACCCACAGAAGCAGCAGGGCTCCAATTATAGCCCCAGTGCCCAGAAGGGGCAAAAGCATCAAGCAGAGGAGGCAGGAATCAGTGACAGCTGTGCCTAGCCCAGTCTCTTCAGGGGCCTTGTCTGCAGAGAGGACAGTTGGGTGGCCTAGGACCCTGTTGCTAAGCAGTCACCTACTGACGCTCAACCCTCTCTTTCCTCTCCATTTTCCCCATGCCAGCAGTATCACTCTCATACCACAATTTACTGACTTTTATCCTTCAAGGCTGTTAAGTTCTTTAGTTTGATTCTTGCCTCTGCCAGGAAGACATTCTCTCAGCCAGCTTCGCGGACCTTACAGATATCCACTCTTTCTTCTGGACCCAAGTCAAGTGACTCCTTCGTGAAGACCTAGGAGACACTAGGATTGCAGGTGGCATGTGCTCCGTGCTCCAGCCAGAGACTGGGAGCGTGAGCTCTGAGCCAGAGTGCCAGGCTGCAGTGGGAAGGCCACAGTGTATCTGCTCTTTGGACAGCTTCCTCTCTCTAATCCTCGATTTCCTCATCTGTAAAAGGAGCCCATGGATCATACCTACACATGGTCTATTGCTTAGATTAACTGAGTCAATACAGAAAAAGGTTAACACGGTAAGGAGCACATTTGAAATGCTCAATAAAAGTTAGCTGCACTTATTATTCACTTATTGACCCCATTTTGACATGGTTCTGCAAAATACTTGCACAATTATCATTCCTGATGGGCTGTGACCTCTTGGAGGCAAGGGGTGGTGTTCTGTGTTTCCTGCATCTTTCTATCTCCATTATTTAACATGATACCTAGGCTTAGCTTATAATAGACATGCAATAAACAACTGTTGAGATGTATGTGTGTATGTATAAATGAATAAATAACTGAATGAAGAATTTGGTAGCAACAGAGGGACCTTTTATAATTGTTTAGCAGGTGCTGCCTCTAGGGATGACAAGCAGGCAGAGGAAATTATGCCACTGTCTTAGTTTCCTAGTACTGTTGTTGCTG
>NW_004444095.1:5593860-5594870 GCF_000243295.1 Trichechus manatus latirostris | reverse complement strand
AATGCGGACAGTTCTGTTTTATGTTATTTCATGGGTAGAGAGGTGTAACTGCCACTGCAATCAAGATACAGAAGTGTCCCATCACAGCAAGATCTCCTTCCTGCTATCCCTTTATAGTCAAACCTACTGCCCTCTCCCTCAATATCCCTAAACTCTGAGAACCACTAATCTGTTCTCCATCTCTATAATTTTGTCGTTTTCATAATGTTATACAAAGGGAATCATACATAATGTGACACTTTGAGATTGGCTTTTTTCACTCAGCATAATGTCCTTGAAATTTGTCCAGTAGTTGCATGTATCAAAAGTTCATTCCCTTTTATGACTGAGTAGTACTCCATGCTATGGATACACCACAGTTTATGTAACCATCCATCTATTGAGGGACATAATGGTTGTTTTCATTTTTTGCCTATTACAAATAAATTTGTGTGAACAATCATGTACAGGTTTTTGTGTAGACATAAGTTTCAATTTCTCTGGGATAAATGTCCAGGGGTGTAATTGCTGGTTCATATGAGTGGAACAGAACAAGGGGATACTGTGTGGTTTAAACTCAGGGAAGGTATGCATCAGGGTTGCATTCTATCACCATACTTATTCAATCTGTATGCTGAGCAAATAATCCAAGAAGCTGGACTACATGAAGAAGAACGGGGCATCAGGATTGGAGGAAGACTTATTAACAACCTGTGATAGGTAGATGACACAAATTTGCATGTTGAAAGCGAAGAGGACTTGAATCACGTTATTGTTAGTTATGTAGTAAGTCTTGAAATTGAATTGAATAATTCCTCCCACTTTATTATTTTTTTTTCAGAATTGATTTAACTATTCTAGTTTCTTTTCTTTTTCATATAATTTTTAAAATAATCTTTTCTATATCTCCAAAAAATCTTGCTGGGATTTTGATGGGAATTGCAGTACACCTGTATATAAAATTGGGGAAAATAAGCATCTTTATTATGTTCAATCTTCCAATCCATGATCATCGTATGTATCTACATTTA
>NW_004444095.1:5590654-5592397 GCF_000243295.1 Trichechus manatus latirostris | reverse complement strand
ATCTCACTTATAGGGTCACTATGAGTTGGAATGAACTCGACGGCAACAGGTTTGGTTTGGTTCGGTTTGGCCAAAATTACTTCTTACCTGGCCATCCTGGCTGCAGTAGAGGCTGAGCCAGTGACTAATTTGAAACCAGAACAACCAGTTACCTTGAATCTATCCTGACTCATGGTGACCCCATGTGTATCAGAGTAGAATTGTACTCCTTAGGGTTTCAATGGTTGATTTTCTGGAAGTAAATTGCCAGGTCTGTTTTCCTAGATGCCTCTGGGTAGACTCGAACCTCCAATCTTTCGGTCAGCAGCCAAGTGCATTTACCGTTTGTACCACCCAGGGACTCCAAATGTCTTAACTTAGCTTTCCATTATCTTCAGTAGAGGAAGGCAAGGGAGAAGGGATTGTAAATAGCTTTTGGGCATCCAGTCCATAACATCTGCCACAGTGTGTTTACCTCTTAGAGAAAAGTTCAAAGCACTTTGAATTAATTGAAACATCTTATGAAGCTTGACTTTATATGTATATGTATATATATGTACGTATATTTGATGGTGAGTTTGTCTGAAATGACCAAAACTGTTAATTGTTTTGGCATCTGAAGAAATTCATTGAGAAAGATCAGTGTGTTTGGGGAAAAATCCACAAAGGTAAAATCTTTTTTTAATGTGCTGTGTGATCTTTGCCAGAAAAAAATTCTCATATGATTATTGCTGCCCTTATGAGGCAGAAATGTGAGAAATTCTCTGGTTGGGAGCCCAATTTCTATCAAGGCAATTTGTACCAAAAGAAAACGTTTGCTTTTTTGCTTTTTCTCAACTAGCCAAGGGTATAGACCAAATCCTATAATGCCATTTGAAATTTAGAGGTCATTTAAGACTCTCTGTTCTAGACAATTAAAATGTAATTTTGAGGAATGAATTCACACTTTCAAAATGTGCGTATCTTTGGAAGAAAGGTCTAAACTAAATGTCATTACTTTAGATATGAAATAAAAATGAACTAAAAGAGCAGTTTTCTGAGAACCCATAGTTTAGTTTATTACTTTTTTTTTTTTCCAAATTCTTTTTTTTTCCCCTCGATTTTGCCTGCTGACTGTGTTGTGATGTAGCATGCTGGGCTTGTCTCTCTCATCATGTTATACTCTGTCATCCAGCAGGAGGTCTGCATTGCTGGGTTGTATTTCTCCTTGGATATATGAAACCTGTGGCTTTCATTTCTTCTTTGCCAGTCATAATTTCAAGAGCAAATGGGCCTGTGTGCCCAAAGCACACACATATGCCCTCCCCAGCACACACTGATTCACATGTGGAAATTCAAAGAGAATGAGCTATTGAAAAATATTTGATATGGCATTTTCATAATTTGGCCCTTCTCATATGTTTGATACATTCCAATTTTCACCCTGATTAAAACCAAACCATATAATAAATAGGGAGAGCTGACAGCTCTTCCTTACAGTAAAATTCCAATAAGTGGAGAAGGAATGATAGAAAATCTCTATTAGGCAAACTCTCTTCATTGGATGCTGAAATTAGTAAGAGAAAGTATGACTAGAAACAGGATATTTGTCAAGTCTCAAAGTATCTCTCCGCAAGATATATATCAATAAAAAGAGAAAAATGGTAACTTCATAATAGAGAAACCAGGCAGACACCACCTTAACCAAGTGATCAAAGTTAATATCTCCAGTAGTGAGATTTAGTGTCTTCCTGTACCTCCTCCTAGTACAACACCCTGAGAAGG
>NW_004444095.1:5587945-5589741 GCF_000243295.1 Trichechus manatus latirostris | reverse complement strand
AAGGATGCTTGAAGTGCCTTCTAACCCTGCAACTTCTTCCCTTTCAAGGCATTTGAGCATAATGTCACCTTGCCCTTGCACAATAACAGTGAATATTGGTGCCTCGTATCACAGATTAGTAGACTATTTCTCGAGATCCTATGTAATACAGATAGTATTAGAAAATCAAAGATGAAAGAAAGTCATTTGGATGTCTAGGCATTATGTAAAGAGGTAGGGGTACTATTTCCCTGGGGAGGAGGGATACCTAGGAGAATGTGAGCCAAAGATTAGCAAAGAGAATGAGTATAGTAAGCAAAGAAAGTAGTCACTTTGCCCTTGAAGAGAGCAGATGGTGATACAAAAATTATGAAGCAAGCACTATTGCTGGCTAAATTAAATTTCCTTTTTTTTTTTTTTTCTGGGAGGATTAAGGTCTCTGGCCAAGTCTTTGTCCCATTGTACACTAAATTTAAAATAAATTATAAAGAATTTTTGTGTAGTTATTTACCTTGTACAAATGGCTTTCTCTCACAATAATTCTGTGATATAGGTACGGGAAATATGCTCACTTTTGTAGACGAGAATGCTGAGTCTCAGCAAGGGTCCATAGTTAGTCCAAGTGAACCCAGTTTGGCACATAGCAAACCGAGTTCTCAACACCACATCTTCTGCTCCAAGCAAAACATTCTTCCCACAACAACACTCCACTCCTCAGAAACTTGCTAGGGAAACAAGTTCTTAAAAGTTGTCTAAGATTTTGATCTAGTCTCCCTGTTTAAATTTCTTGACTTTCTAAAATGAATAATAGGCAATTTCTAGTATATGGTGGTGTTGTTACGTGCCCTCAAGTCAATTTCGACTCATAGTGACCCCATGTGACAGAGTAGAACTGCCTCACAGGGTTTCCTATAACCTAAGGAAATACAGCCTTGGAAGTAAGCCACTGGTTAACTTTAAGACTCAGTTGGGGGAGGAGGGTGTCTTGTCAATCTCGGGCCTCTTCTTTATCATGAGGATTTCAGGGAGAGTACCACTTCTTTCTTTCTCCATTACTCTCGTCATCGTCCTCCTCTGTACCTATTCTGGGTGTCATTGCCATCCCACAGAATTAAGGAGGGACTGTGTGTTATTTTTTCCATAAGCTGCCCCATTACTTTACCAAACTTTTAATTTGTATACTGAATGCATCTTGCAGAACGGTTCCTGGATATATTCCTTTTCTAATATTCTCCAGGAAAGACAGGAAGGGTATGATTCAGACGGTTCACAAGATTGTTTTCATGGAGCAGTCGTATCTTGGAAGGATGACTACGCTGCGCTGCGTCGTGAGAGACAGGAGAGAACAATACACACAGTGACAAAAGGAACCACACAAACGTCCTTCCACAGGCTTTCCCCCATCTGTCAATACCACCTCCAGATTCAGTTCATAGCATTAAGATGTGCAATTATCCTGTACAGTGTATTGTTGGGGAAAACATTTCTCAAAGCTGTTTGAGTTTGAATGTATTTTGGCATTGTTTAGTTTTTAGAATTGTATTTCCAAGAGCTTCTTCCTCTGAGGAAAGTGTTGTTGTCAGATGATTTCTTTTAAACCGTGCGTTGACGTTAAGTGGAGACTCATTCCTGCGTAGGCCTTCTCGGGACCACTTGCAGCCCCACCTTCTGACTGATTCACGCGGAAGGATCCTCTAGCTTCCCTGCACCAATCAAGACTCTCAACAAACTTTACAAACTGTGCCCACAGGCAGCCACCGAATCAAGCAGAAAGGTTAAGTGTGGCAAGTGTCTGAAGGTGGTGTGACCACAATACA
>NW_004444095.1:5579375-5587322 GCF_000243295.1 Trichechus manatus latirostris | reverse complement strand
TTTTTTTTTTTTTTTTTTTGTTATCTCTGGTAACACCAAATGCAGTGTTGTAAGAAATAGGCGTTTAGAAATTGTTTACTAATTTCAAGTCTTTATATTACTGAGGGAGTACCTTCCTCTTCAGAAATACTTTTTAGTATTTTTTGCATTTTGCTTTAGTTATTTTTAGTTTTCATTTTTAAAATACAGAAGGTAAACATTATCTTTGGTATCATTTTGTAAAGCATGCATCTATATTATTTTATTATGGCATGAGTTCATACGTTCTTTGGGTCTAATATCTGCTGAAGTTTGTAAACTATACTTAGCAAATGTCCATATTGATATTTCACCCCAAAGAAAACTATAATTTTTTCACCCACACCTCAGGTTCATAAGTCAGAAATTGTTACCTAACACACACACACACAAACACACACACATGATATATGGGACATAAGTTTAGGGATTTCTATATACAATGAAGGTGAACAGGTCTCTTTTGGATTTCTTAGGTCATTTGATATGCTCATTTGCATCACGACTCTCCACGGAGAGATGTGGTATGCAGTATAGCCAAACATACTTGAGTGAGTAACTCCTTGATCAAGGAGCTTCTTATATGCCAAGTTGCATGAAGTCTTGTTTTATTATAGTATATAATTCACTGCTGCTTCTGTCCCCTTGGTTGGAAGAACTGCCTTTCTTAATCTCTAAATGTTGAAGTGCTTTGATGCTCAGGTGTTAGATCTGTAATTTTCTTTATCTACATTTACTCTCTAGTAATCTCATTCCAAAATCTCTAAGTTTAAATGTCCATCTATAGCTGAGAACTCCCAAATATGCATATGATTTGATGTTCTTCATCGTACAAGTCAAAAATAGAATAAATAATTAAGAACTAAGAAATCTGAATCTTTATGTTAAATTTTGAACTTTCTTGCATATTCCTTCAAAATATATGCTGAAAATTGTATTTTATAGTACATGCCATCCAGAGATGCAAAACAAAGCAAACAAACAAAAAGGAAGAAGGCTTTATTCTATTTCATATTTTCGACTTAGTTCTCAAAGCTCTGGTGATGTGCTTTGAAGTAAGCTGCCTTCTATGCAGCTGTCACAGCCCAGACATACATCAAGGACAAATCATGGGCTCTTCTCTTTCACAGAAAACGGCCCCACGTGGGATAAAAAAATTGTGTTATATCATGAGAGGAAAAAAAAAGACACAAAACACCAACAATGAATGTACTTATTCTGAAAAACAAAGCCCTTTAAGTGTTGAGATATGTGGCTGGGGAGTTAATAATTTTAATCCATTCTGAGAGTTTTGAACTTGATGAGGAAGTCTATTATTGTCTTTGAATCTGCACCTTTGGAACTTGACTGGATTGCAAGCATGGAAACAAGAATTCACAGATGTGTCTATCTTGACAGAATTTAGCTACTGCTTCTGCTTAGGAGGATTATCTGTCTGTAGTATGTAATATTCACTCCTGGTAAATTAGAACTATCTGATCTCTTTTGAAGAAGCCCTGGTGGTGCAGTAGTTAAGCTCTTGGCTGGTAACCAAAAGGTCAGAGGTTCAAACTCACCAGCCCCCCCATGGGAGAAAAAAATTGACAATCTGCTCCTGCAAACATTACAGCCTAAGAAACCCTATAGACACTTCTACTCTGTCCTGTAAGGTTGCTTTGAGTCGGAATTGACCTGATGGCAAACAATAGCAACAACAATCTCTTTTGAGGAGTCCTTGGATAGCGCAAACAGTTAAGCACTTGACTACTAGTGAAAGGTTGGTGCTTCAAACAGACCTGGAGGTGCCTCAGAAGACAGGCCTGGCGATCTGCTTCCAAAAGGTCATTGCCTTGAAAACTCTATGGAGCACAGTTCTACTTTACACACATGAGGTTGCCATGAGTTAGAATCGATGGCAACTAACAACAACAATCTCTTTTGTAGAAGTATAATATGGACAGCGGACAGCAGACAATAACAATAATATTTAACAATTATTAAACTCTTACTATGTGATAGGCTTTTTTATTGTGGTAAGTATGTTTGTAAAAAAAACAGTTGCGATTTCAATAGTCTTCACATGCATAATTTAGTGACATTATGTTGTGCACCCACTACCATTTCTGTTTCCAACTTTTTCCGTCACTGAAAGACTCTTTTCAGAACATTTTTATTTATCATTTCATTTGAAAATGATACCAGTTGTACTTGAGAGATGGACCATTATTTCTTCCATTTTACAAATGGTCAGAGTCTGAAAATTTGTTAATGGTCATCTGTTAATTCCACTTGTATTTCAGATGATAAAATCTGTTAAAATTGGTTAAGTGAGTTGCCAAAGGATACACGGCTGGTTAATAGTAATTCTGAGATCAAAATACTACTTAGTAACTCTAATATTGCTATTGTTTGGGTGATTCATGGAAAATTATTACTGTGTCATGTATTTTGTGCTCTATCAGCATTTCTTAACCAGAGTTTCTTGAAAGAATTAAGCCTGTAGGTCCCTAGGTAGTGCAAATGGTTTGTGTTTGATTTCTAATCTAAAGGTTGGTGGTTCGAACCCACCCAGCAGTGCCATGGAAGAAAGCCTTGGTGATCTGCTTCCATAAAGGTCACAGCCAAGAAAACTATGAAATAGTTCTACTCTAGTACATGGGGTCGCCATAAGTCAGAATGGACTCAACAGTAACTTTTTTTTTTTAGCTCTAAGACATATTTTATGCAATAAACAGAATGGTGCTACTTATATATCATGCTTGAGAGAATTGAGAAAATAGACATTCAATTAATTTTCTGTAGGAGAAACCTACAGCTAACAGCATACCAAATGACTGGCATATTACCAATAACAGCAAAACACTTAATAAATATTAGTTGAAGAAAAGAAATAAAGAAAGAAAAAGAGGAGACAGAGAACATTATTATTATTGAAAAAATGAACACATATCCCCAAATTATGCAGCAAACTAAATACACAAGGTAAATACTCAAGTTAGTATACATCTCCCAACCATAGAAACTCTGATGAGGTGGCTGGTTAGTTGTTCCTATACCTAGCTGAACTTTAGGCCACCTGGGAGTTTATACTGATACCTGGGTCTTACCCTAGACAAACTGCATCAGAATTCTGGGATTGGGAACCAGACATTGGCAGTTTTCAAGGCTCCCCAGTTGACCTGCTGTGCAGCCAGGACTGGGAACCTAAACTTAGAGGTACTATAAGAGAAGGAACTGTCCAGCAATGTTTTGTTGCATTTCACTCTCTTACTTTCTCATGGGTGTTCTTCATATCTGACATCATTCCCATTCAGCTATCAGCAAAGTCTAAGGGTTATTTTACTTTCATTTCTGTGATATGTCGTTTCAGAAGGTCTTGTTCATGTTCATGTTCTTGTTTTAAATGCTGTCTGATTTCTCCTCATCATCTATTGCAGAACAAGAATTTTCTTTGCTCCATCCTGTGGCAGAGTCACATGTTGGTATTACAAAGCAGTGATCTGAAGGATAATAAATATGTACGAAGAAGGAAACTGAGCCATTTTCATCTGGACTCAAGACATTAAGTAAATCCTCCTTTTTGCTTCTGATGCTGGGGAAGGACTGTCATGCCAAGATCTATCAAAGAATTATACCCCAGTCTGCAGTTTGACAGTTGGGAGATCTAGAGAGTGGAGTTCTCCCTAGCACATTGTAATTTGTCTTTTATCATTCAAAGATTACTTTGATTTCACTTCACTAAATGGCAGGTCTGCTGAAAAATTGAAACCTCTGTGTTTTGGAAGCATGAACATGGTAATTCTTAGAGAATAAGTAGATGTGTTTCATGTAAAACTTAGGTACTGGTGGGTTGCCACAATGAAAGTGCCTTTCTTCCACTATAATCAAAGTAGCCATGGACTGAACTTGAACTATAAGAAAAATCATTTGAATTCTCACAAATACAGACCTCAATTCCAAAGAGAATTTTTGACCAAAAAAAATTAGACAGTATAATTTTATACCTTTATGCAAAAATATTTCTTGCAGAGTTGCTTCTTTCCTTTTAACTATTATTTGTTTAATATTATGATTGAATAATCATAATTATATAAAGACATTAGCTGGATGTAGTGCTTCTATCAGATTATCTTAGAGATGGTAGGTTTTCAACCCCGTAAGAACTAATGCCCCAATTTTATGAAACATATTTTTATCATCCTTAAACTAAATTCTTAGGTAATATAATCTCACTTCAAAATAATTGTGCATGTGTATTGAATACCTTAAGTGTAATTTAAAAATACAAATTCATAATAAAGATAATATGTATTTTTCTTCAGCATGACCAGACTGAAAGATTTAATACAGTAGTCAGATGCTTGTACTTAGACCTAGAATCACCGTGTATGTAACAGTGGCCTGAAACAGTTGTGCTAGTTGGATGAGTGAACTATGATTGGTGCAGTCACAGATGATTTTTCCAAAATCGTGAACCACTGTGCACAATCTTCCATTGACGATTGTTACATTAAGTTGTAGGCTCAGATAGTTGGAAACTGGATTTTCACTTGCAAGAATATCCAAAGAGATAATTTAAAGTTGTGTAGAACGTTTGAGAATCTTTTGTTGTGTGGGACAACAGTGTAAAACACCCATGATTCCTCTCACTAAATGCCAACGGTACCTTCCAGTCTTCATGGCAACAAAAATGTCATTCAGCACTTCCCAAACATCCCTTTAAGATGATAGAACTCTAACTGGAAACCACTGATACGGTCTTCCTCTTTGTTTCAAATGAACAAACTGCCTTAAACTCTAGGGTAAACTAGGTTTAAAAGGTGAAAAAAAAACCTTGAATGTTCTATGATTTACTTTAGATATAGCAGCCTCTCCAACTACTAATTCCTGTTGTTCTCACATTGCCCCCTACTTATCTCAAGTTTTTTTTGCATGTTCCTAGACTCAGTGACATTCCTTCTTGCCCATTCCAGTTCTACCTCAATTGTGAGTCCCATTCCTTCCTTGGCCTCAGTTCAAATCCTGAGTTTGCCACTTTTTTTGCTGTGGGCTTATTTCTTAACCTCTTTGATCCTAATTTTCCTCATAAATAGGGATAATAGCAGTGCTTATCTTATAGGGTTGCTAAGAAGATAAATATAACAAAAATAATTCTAAGAGAGTAATTCAAAAGAGAACTTACATTTGCCCATTCTAGGCAGAGGAAGCTGACATCTGAGAAAAGATTTTATACTTGGGTTGCATTTAGAGTAGTCAGGTGGAATGGGTGACCTGTTCCCAATAGATAGACATGCATGAGAAGATGAATAAAAAATTATCAGAATACAGAAAGGCAGTTATGTACTTTGAATAGTTAATGGCATGCATCTGTTTAAGATACTCTACAAAAGTAATAGCCTTACTAATAGAAATTTAATGGCTCACATTCATTGACTAAAATGGTGCATGCCCTGGATACAGCTTGAATAATCATTGCCAAAATTTTCTCTCCTTCTTCGGTGCTTCCATTGATGACCTGCTCCATCGCTAATTAACGCATATTCTCTTTATTATGTGCCTTTAAATAACATTCCAAGGACCATTACTATTATTCTTTTGTTCAAGGGGCTCTCTCTCTACTTCTCCGTATATACAGGCTACAGGCATCACTCACTGTCCAGTTATTTATAGGAGAAGGCAGTGGTTTAAAATCCTAACACTGAAGCTCATTCCTTGATTCATTCAACTCAACTGTATCAATCTTCTAAAAATAGTAACAGCTCTCATTTCCTCAGGATCAGCTCTATGCCAGCTGTTGTCGTATTTTGTGCTATGACAGTGGTGTTCCAACTTTATTATGCATCAGAATCACCGATGGTTCTTTAATACACAGACTGCTGGGCCCTACCTCCAGAGATTCTGATTCAGCAGGTCTATGGTGAGGCCTCATGGTGCAATGGTTAAGCACTCAGGCAGCTAACCAAAAGGTTGGAGGTTTGAACCCACCCGGTGGCTCCACGGGAGAAAGACCCGGGAATCTGTTCCCATAAAGATTCAGCTTAGGAAACGCTATGGGGCAGCTCTATTCTGTCACATAGGATCGCTATGGGTCAAAAATCAACTCGATGGCAACTAACAACAACAACAACAGGGTGACGCCTGATAATCTGCTTTTCTAGCCACTTCCCAGGTGATGTTGTTGCTGCTGGTTTGGGGTCCATACTTTGAGAACCACTGTACTGGGGTCTGGGGATAGGATGGCTAAATGACAGAGTCTCTTTATTCAAGAATCCTATAGCTGTGATTATAGTAACTGTGATTATAACACTGTATTATAAAAGACTCAGTATGAATAATTCCAGGTACCTGGATGGCACAAATGGTTTACCCTTGACTACTATTCTGAAGATTGGCTATTCAAACTCACCCAGCAGTGTCACAGAAGAAAGACCTGGTGATCTGCTTCTGTAAAGATTATAGCCAAGAAAGCCCTGTAGAGCAGTTCTACTCACAGGGTCACTCATGGGGAATGGGCTCAACGACAATGGGTTATGAATAATTCAATATGCAATGGGAGCACATAGCGAAAGACCCAAACCTGTTGAAAAAGTGTTAACAAAAGCTTCTCTAAGGAATTGACATTTGTGTAGAGATCCAAAATTTGAGTAAGTTGGTCAAGTACGGGAAAAAATTGTGGGGGGAGGCACTATCAGAGGACAGAACTGAGTAGTGAGCCTGAAGTTGGGAAAGGGTAAAAAACTTAATAATATAGCTTCATATGTAATGCAATGCATAAGGTAACATCATGCCTTAGAGAAGGAATGATTGACATAAGACACTGAATCAAGTTCAGCACAAATTAGGTCTGAGTATGTGAAAGCAAAAGAACTAGAGTCTGAGGACAAAATAAAAAAATTAGAGCTATCAGGAGTTTAAGAGGAAGAAAGGCAACAAATAACAAGCCAATAAAGTGGGTCCAGATGAATATCTATGAACGCTGTTTGCTATGACAGGCACTCTGTAGAGCCAATGGCTAGGGCTCAACACATTGAGATCTCCACCACTCACAGAAGACATTCTCAGCTTTTTGCATCTGATAACTTGAATTGGAACTCTTTCCCCCTGTGGGATCTTGGAACAAAAAAAAAAACAGCCAGAATATAAAAATCCAAATATTATGCCAATCTTTGACATTAGTGTTGCTTGGTTGCTTAAACACCTGGCAAATGCAAGCTTCTATTTTGTTTTGGCAAACACAGGGGAATTTGGATTCATCTAGATATGCTGGATTAACCAGGGGGATAGTGAGGGGGACAAATGTTGTTGAAAGTTAGGGTTTAGAATGTATGTCAAACTGAGATAACTCAGAAATAAAGCACCCTCCACAACATACCACCATTAAACAGAAACTGTAATTGTGCTGAAACATGAGTCCAAACTAAAGTACCACAATAGCTTGCTGAACTCTGGAAATTTTATTGAACTGTGGACTAAACCCACAAATTAAAAGAAAAAAACAGAGTCAACCATTTACTGACCCTTTTTTAACTAGAATTGAGTCTATATATTGGTAATCTTTGTTAAACTGTACACACAAAATATTTTCCACACCAAATCTAAAAGAAATGGACCTTTATTGTGCTTGAGTTCCTAGATTTTAAATAGATTATTTTTAATGATGAGACTCTGTAGTAGACACAAGTTTACTTAGATAGCAAATACTGAGATTTCAGGATTATTGATGGAAAATACATTCTTACCTCTGAATGGCCCATGGCAAGGCACTGTCTCCAAAATGTACCATACCAGGGGAAGGGTCCTTGTACATCAGAGATACCACACATGGCTGGTATCAGCTTTCATTCTGCTGTATCCTTTCTCTCCTAGTACTCTGTTTCCTGAGGAAGTTTCTCACCTCTCATTGGTGTAAAGTAGAGGGTCAGGGAAAAAGACGAAGACCCTCAACGAGAT
>NW_004444095.1:5577188-5578035 GCF_000243295.1 Trichechus manatus latirostris | reverse complement strand
CGGTTTTTGTTTTTTATTTTTATTTTTATAGGACAGAGCAGAACTGCCCCATAGGGTTTCCAAGCCTGTCATGTACAAAATGGTGGTAAATATGCTTTTGTGGAATGATCTGAGCACCTAGCCAAATTACAAAGCTTGTCGGAATGCAATATATTTCTGAGCAAGGGAACACTAGACCAGAATTTGGAAGCCATTAAGTCCAATCTCATCATAAAATTTTATTTTTTTTATATTTTTCAGTGAGTGTATTTTGGCAGCCAATTATCTATCTATGTGGACATTAACTGTGCCAATGATGGTAGGATAAGGGAGAGCCAAGATGGGACTGAGGCAGTTTATGGGTGTCATGTAGGTTGGAAACGAGAAAAATGATTCTAATTCAACATTTCCTTGAGGTCTTAAGAAGCATGTACATACAAAAGAGCTACAGGAGTTTAACCCACCATCTTTGCAATATGTTATTTTGTAAAGAGTAAAAGATGGGAGGACTTGTTTTTGGCAGTCTCCAATAGTGATACCGATGTCATGTGTTTAATATCATTGTTCTTCTCTATTTCCAGAAGTATGTCCTTGATGATCAAGAGAATAAACACATGCACAAAACAACTGAAGTCACATAGCTAATTCTAGTGAGCCTGCTTTTCCTTCTTAACTGATTTCTGTAACAAATAACCTTACATGGAGTAGACAACTTTGAGTTGCCTGAGGAATTTATGTTAAAAGGCATTGTAATGTTAGTAAGACATTTAAAGTCAGACAGTTTAAATCAGGGACAGGCATTTGAGAAAACAAACAGACTGGAAGGGAAGATGTGCCAACCACTGTCCCTTTGTGAAAAGTCACATGT
>NW_004444095.1:5573552-5575378 GCF_000243295.1 Trichechus manatus latirostris | reverse complement strand
TATGGAGTTACCATGAGTCAGAGTTGACTCCAGAGCAACTGGTTTTGGTTTATGGGGCCATAGCTATTCTTGGTATTTGCCACTTCAAGGTTAACTAGCTTTGAAATAACCAGTTTAATAAAGCACTGACTTTTTGCATAATAATATCAGTCTCAATGCATAAACACAAGTTTTTAGAGTATACCCAAAAAAGTAGTGCTGTAATTTTCATAGGAAATGGAGTATTGTGAGAATTTTGAGAATAAATCTATTGGTGTACAGGAAATTAAGAAATGTTGGGGGGGATATATTCATTCTATTTAGAGCATGAATTTTCCCCTGTAGTTGTTGTTCTTAGCTGCCATCCAGTTGGCTCCCACTCATGGTGACTTTATGTATAATAGCATGAAATGTTGCCTGGTCCTGTGCCATCTTCACGATCATCGGTATAACTGAGTCCACTGTTGTGGCTATCTTGTCCATCCATCTAATTGAGGGTTTCCCTCGTTTTCACTGACCTTCTTCTACTAAACACTATGTCCTTTTTGCCATGTAGTTAGGGTAACTGTAATTCTCGTTTCCCCAGGTCATCTTTGCTGATTCCTGTTATCATGAAGTTCTTTATCGTTTAATATTTGTCCTGTATTTTTCATCTTTTAACAAAGTATTACCATTAGTTGATACCCTAAATTAAGCTGGCTTCAATAGGGAAGACCTCTATTTTGTACTTCTAGCGTCTGTCATGGCGTCCTCCCCAGTCTGTGAAACGCATTTAATAAGCAGAAATGCAAATAAAGAGTTCTCATTTTAATATGTAGTTAAATCTAAAACACAGCCATCAATCATCTCTAAGCCCTTTCTTTTGCTGACCTTTTCAGGAAAAATATAATGAACACCCCTCTTACAAGGAAAGAATTCAGGGTGCTTACTGATAAAACACGGTGAGCTCAAAGCAAAGTTGCCAGGGGAGTTAACTCATCTATCTGGGCTCAGGTATAGATAGGAGTATATTTGAAGCTGCTACCCTGTAGTATAACCACTTCTACCATAGCTGAGCTGCAGTCTGAAAAAGGCCTCACTCTACAAAGCCACTGCGGATTGGGGCAACGGGAAACGTAGAGATTATAAATTAGGTAGATATAAAATGTGTGTGGAATACAAAGGCTGAGAAGTCTTGACATGGTGTATATAGGTAATTATCTGAATTCTCTTGTTATAGTGGTTTTGTTATTTATCTTACAGTGTAAGTCTACAATTATTTATTTTGTTTGGTGACGATTTTTAAATTTTTCAATACATTATTTTAGCAGCAGTGATCTAAAAAAGAAAGTTCATGCTGAATAAAAACCTAAGCATTAAATTTCTATTTCTTAGGAAAATTTGAAGGAGCCCTGGTGGTGCAACAGTTAAGCACTCAGCTGCTAACCGAAAGGTTCGCAGTTCGAACCCACCCAGAGGCTCCATGGAAAAAAGACCTAGTGATCTGCCCCCACAAAGATTACAGCCTAGAAAACACTATGAGGCAGTTCTACTCTGTCACATGGGGTCACTAGGAGTCGGAGTTGACTCTATGGCACCTAACAATAACAACAAAAGGAAAATTGGAGATGAACTTGTAACTTGCGCCATATGCTTGTCAATATTTACCATCAACCATGAGATTGTTGTAGCGATACCACTAAGCACATAAAAATCACAAGACACAGATATGCTGAAGAAATATTTAGATCTACTCTAAATTTAGAAGTTACTTTAAAAATACTATCTGAAGATGAAAATTTAACACTCACCATCACAGAAGGTTCATTTTCACGTGACTCTATGAAGCTGAACTTTTC
The DNA here is from genome assembly GCF_000243295.1 of Trichechus manatus latirostris. NCBI lineage: Eukaryota > Metazoa > Chordata > Mammalia > Sirenia > Trichechidae > Trichechus > Trichechus manatus. Next base: position 5,573,561 of record NW_004444095.1, on the reverse strand, counting down.
ATTTAGATC
>NW_004444095.1:5552858-5568675 GCF_000243295.1 Trichechus manatus latirostris | reverse complement strand
ATCAAAACTCAAAGAAATGGAACATAAGGTTTATTCTGAACAGTTATTCTATATGCATATAGGGAGACCATTCTGATTTCAGAAAAAAGCAAATGGCTCCAAGCAAGCTAGTTACAATGAGGCTTATAAAGAGACGACGAGGAAGAAGAACAGAAGATCAACCATTGACCAATCTTATAGTGATTGATAAAACCCTGCCTTCCCCCTTTACTGAGATTAACTGATATCAGATTACTTCTGGCCTGGATGCTAATAATTTGGCCCTCAGCCATGAGACATTTTGAGATTTAAACTAGGAGAGCCCAGAGTCTTTTTCATTAAATCAGGAGGTATTTGTTAACTATCCTCTTCTAGCAGGATAAGACAAATTTACATTGCTGTAGAGCAGTTTCTGGCAGGCTTTTGCAGTTTAGATCAGGCTTTTTATAGTTAATATTTGATTTCATGTATAAGAAAAACTTTAAAATCAAATGTTATTCATTTTCCTCTTCAACAGTGCCACTACCCTGCTTTCTTATTGTTTCCCCATTTCCCTAGACTATTTTCTTTATCCATTCCTTTATTTTTTTCTCTTTTTTTGTTGTGCTTTAGGTAAAGGTTTACAGAACAAACTAGCATCTCATTAAACAGTTAGTACACATATTGTTTTATGACATTGGTTAACAACCCATTCCTTTATTTTTAGTCTTTCTAAATCATTTTATTATTTGGTGTGTCCAATTATAAATCTATTTCTTTTAATAGGCAAGGTAAGCAATTCACATTTATTGACAAAACTATTTGTTCTCAACTATATTATATTATTATTTATAAGTACCACGTGTATTATGTTGGACCCCTAGTGGCGCAGTGGTTAAGAGATCATCTGCTAACCATAAATCTCGGCAGTTCAAATCCGCCAGGCGCTCCCTGGACACGCTACGGGGCAGTTCTACTCTGTCCTATAGGGTTACTATGAGTCGGAATTGACTAGACGGCAGCAGGTTTTATGTGTAGTATGTTACATATGCTCGTTTCTTTTTCTCTTCTTTATGTGTTTCTTGGTCCCTTTAGTTTTTAAATTTCTTTTGATAGCTAAAAGTTTTGTGGTCACCTTTGCATTTATAACTTTTTAAATGTCTTTATTCCCCTATTTCTTACTCAGTCCCTTATCCTCCTGTTGGTTAGTTTTAAATCATAACTTTTAACGCCATACTATTGCTTATGAAACAAGCAATGGGCTTATTGTTTTCCTTTTCCTCTCTGTCATGTCCCATATTTTGTTGTAATATTTTTTACTTCATCAGATCACACAAAACATAACGTATATATTATACTAAGGTGGTCGCAATAGGGGCAGACTATATTGGGGCTTCAGATCAGAACTGTTTGACTAGAATTGACCGTTTCTTTACTGCAGGCTATATCGAGGTTTCAGAACAGAACTGTTTGACTAGGATTGACTACTTCTTTACTCTTTACATTGTTTAAACTTCAGGAAATTCTGCAGATAAGGGTCACAAGCAAGTCCCAGGGGAACAGGCGCCAGACCACAGGCATGCGCAGATAAATCGGGAAACTTATGCCAAGGAACAAAAAGACTCATATCAAGGAACGAAAAGTCACCGGACTTACGTCATCATCGGGTGAAAGCCAAGCCCATTACAGAAGCGAAGGGTCTGTCAGTCACTTCTGCTGATTCCTAGCCCTGCCCCACAATGAATAACCAGCAAAGAATCGTGAATACGTATAACCTCCTGATTCGGCTAACTGTAACAGTCCGGTAAAAGCTGACCCCTGCCCAGTTTCAGGGAGCCATTCTGGCGACGCAGGTCCCGCTGAGCTCCTTTACTTGGCCAACTAACGCTTTCACCTTGCCCTAACAGCCATATCCGCTTCTCCGTTTAGACAGGCTGCGCAGAGCGGGACCTGGACCTGATCCAGTCCTATTCCGGTTCTGGCAGTTACAATACAACATATTATTTTTCTGCCATTGTCCTCACGTTTGCTTTATTCTTATATCTACAAGTAAATTAAATGCTCACAATTAAGTATTTCGCCTTGAGTCAAAATCAACTCCATGGCAACAGGTTTTTGGTTTAAATCTCTTGTTTGGATGAAGTAGACTCCTCAAAAAATAATCATAGATACACAATTCCCTGAGCTCTTGATGCTTAATATTGTTTTTCTATAGCCTTGATCCTTGGAGTGTTTTGGTTTTTTTTTTTTTTTTTTAAGTATTTTGAGAGTGTTGCTCTAGTGTTGTTTTGTTTTACATGTTGTTCCCGAGAAGTCTGGTGCCACTGTAATTCTCTTACTTTTGAAAGGTACTTGAATTTTTTTTTTTTTTTGAACTGGCTCCTGAGAATCTTTTTCTTTGTCTTTAAGGTCTAATAGTTTTGCTAGGTGTAGGGCAAAGAACTCTATTTGGTCTTTCGTCTATGGTTTCTGAAAATTACGTTTGGAATTTGCCAGCAACATTTTACAACATCATCCGGCATCACTTAAACGTGTGTAAATAAGGCTTCACAGGCCCCATCCTGGCAACAGGCCTAAGGAAGGGAGAGGGGATATGATGCAATCTGTCATGCATATTCATTTTACCATGCATATGCATTGATCCCCAATGATTAAGGAACCCTGAACCTTGAAGCCCCCTATTTTGGGCTTCCTGGAGTGGCAAGAACACTCATGCAAGGAAGAGGGTGGCACAGCCCTGGCAATGATGGAAATCTCGTGCCACCACCTCTCTGAGACCTTGCCTGATGCATCTCTTCACTTGTATCCTTTCTGATTATAATAAATGGGTAACAGTAGGTATAGATAACAGTCTCCTTGAATTTTGTGAGCTGTTAGAGAGAATTAATGAATGCACAGGGGGCTATGAGTCAGCAGGGGCTGGCGAGACAAAGTCTTAACTTGTGAAGACACTAGCTCTGGGTGGCTGGTGGTCAGGGAAAAGCTTCAAGGGCAGTCTATGAAGGGCAGAGTCCTCCTAACTTGTGACCTGGCCTCAGGGGCCTAGTGAGAGAGAAAGAGAGAGGCTGGTCTGAAGTACAGGGAGTTGTGCAGTCTCCTGAGCCTATGGCTGGCACCTGATGATCTGGCTCTGGGTGGCCAGGGATGAGGTCTGACCTAATTCAGGGTGGTTATGGTCAGAGAGAGGAAATGCCACTGAAGTGACTGGCAATGAGGAAGTGATAAATGTGGGGTATGCCCACCTTGCCCCTTTAGTAGTGCAGTTACTAGCCTTGCACTAAGACATGACTTGGAGTTAATCATTAAGATCATTTTTTTTCTAGTACCTGTTGAGCCCGTTTTATACACAAATTCAGGTCTTCTATTTTTCCTGGAAACTTTTCATGGATTTAATTGTAAATATTAGGCTTCTTTATCATTGTCAGGGACTTGAATTACATGTTACTTCAAAATTCTTGGCCTGTTTCCCATTCCAACCACTTTATGTCTGACCATTCTTACTTTTACTTTATCTCATTTTCATTCTTTTGGTTATTATTATTATTTTGCTGCTTTTCACATTCCCTTTTAAGTTTCATTCAAGTCTATTCTTCCTTGTGTTTTGCTGCCTTTCAAATTCCCTTTTATGTTTCATTCAAATCTATTCTTCATTGTGCAGCTTGTAATTCAGTCTTGAGAAACCGTTTTAACGCTCCAGGACTCCAGATTTCTGGGTCCTTAGACTTGGAGTGACCCATCCCGGCCATTTGCCCTGGGGTGTCCTTTTGAACCTTGAGCCTTGGAGAAACTGGTTCTAAGGGGTCAAACAATGGTCTAGATAAACCCAGTAAGACTATTTTGCCTTGGGCATTGTGCTGTTTTGAAGAATTCAGTCAGTTTTGGGAAACAGACTCCAAGGGTCAGACTGGGAGCTATGTTTAGGGTAAATCAGTAATTATTTTAATTGTTCTTCAAGACAATGCTGTACGAAGATTGTTTCTGACCACAAATTGTTTATCAGTTATGTTCCAGCCCTTTTTCCATGGCAATGCCAATGAGATGGGGTATAAGTGTACAAGAGTCTTTAGAGCCCTCGTGGCATAGTGGTTAAGAGCTCAGCTGCTAACGAAAAGGTCAGCAGTTTGAATCCATCAGCCGATCCTTGGGAACCTTATGGGCTGGTTCTACTATATCCTATAGGGTCGCTATGAATCGACTTGACTGCAGCGGGTTTGGTTTTTGGTTTTTTGGAAGAGTCTTTAGAGATTCTCTCATCTTCGGAACATTTTTTGACTCCCTAGTCAAAATGTTACCCCAATTTGCAAGTTGTGTATTAAATAAACTTCAATCCATTTCTATTATTGGCTTCATATGATTTTTGTTTATCAGTCTTCATTGCAGATATGATTTTGTCTTTTTCATATTATTAAGAGAGTTCAATCAAGCTCATTTAATGTCTTTCTTTTTTGTATTTTTCAGTAGTAATTTTTTAAATTTCTGACTCATGGTATGTTTTTTGTTTGCTTGTTTTCATCCTCAATAACTTGTTTGAGAATATTTAATTCAGTTTGGAGTGCTATGTTATAGAGATCTGCTTTTGTCATCAGATATTTGAGGACATTTTCCTCTGCTGAATTGTTTGTGTTCTTTTTCTTTTATTTCTGTAGTAGTTTTGTTTAGATGAAGAGCGTGCACCCACATTTCTGTTAACCATGCTGGTGATTTGATATATTTCATGAGTCCTAGTTCAAACACACTTTTTGGTAGTGTAGCTAAGCATTTTTTTTTTTAAACCAGGTAACTTTTTCTTTCTTTTTTGATGGGAAGAAGAGTGAGGGCAGGGGTTGATTGTCCTCCTATTTTTTTTTTCTTTTGTTTCTATTTTTTTAGAGAACATAAATTTCTCCTTCTGCTTTCTCCCCTTCAATATGCAGTTTTCAAAGGGTAACTCTCCCATTCTTTTAATGCTCCTCTCCTTTCCCCCATCAAAGCATTGTCTCTGCAGATTCACAAACATGCAACATGCTCACATTTTTAAATCCCTATAGCCCTGGTGGTACAGTGGTTAAAACAATCGACTGCTAACCGAAAGGCTGGCAGTTGGAAACCACCAGTGGCTCTGAGGGAGAAAGATGTGGCAGTCTACTTCCATAGGGATTTATAGCCTTGGAAACCCTATGGGGACAGTGGGTTTGGTTGGTTTGGGTATCCTTTAGTTAGTGATCTGATATAATGTATGCTTTTTTTTTCCCCCAGGTTAGTTCTCATTAGGATGAACTTTCTCTTCTGGGGGTTGTTTTACCTCCCCTCTTTACTTTTTCACATAGTTTTCCCAAATTGCCTTTGTTCTCAGAAAAGGCTTGTAGCAGGTGAATGGCAATTAGCTCACTAGAATTGAGTCTTTAGTTTTCTTTTTACAGGCAATTTAATATTTGGGCATTCTCTGTCTTTGAGTTATGCTAAAGACATAGTATTGGTGTGATTTTACTTGTTACTCTAGTTGTTCTTTACTCTTTTAGAGGAGATGTTTTGAGTTTTGTACTTAAGTGTATGCTACCTACCATTACAAGTTTTTATTTTTTAAATTGCTTTTTATTAAAGTAAAAAAAGGAGTAACGTGAATGAAGCATAATTTAAGAGCTGAATAATTATTAAAATACACCACACTGATCAAGGTCTAGAACATTGCCAGGACCCCAGAAGCCTCACTTTGGCTCTCTCCCAACCCCTAACCCCTCTATACACAAAGGTTCCTGCTCTCTTGATTTATGTAACCATAGATTAGGTTCGTTTCTTTTTCTTTTTAACCTTCTTTTAACATTACTTGATTCATACTCTAGGTATCATTCTGTTTCTGGTTTACTTCCCTCAAAATAACATGCAGAGATGCATTTTTGTAGTCGGTTCATAGCAACATTTCAGTTCTTTTCACTGCTGCATATTAATGTCTCAGTTTGGGTTGAATTCTCTGTTTGGATTCTAGATGGAAATTTAATAGCTTTATGAAAATGGACAATAGAATAGCATATTGAACATCTGTTTCCTGATTTGAAAACTAGGGACACAGCTTCTTACTGTTGGGTTTATTAAGAGAATTAAGTGAGAGAACTTGCCTAAACACTTGATCCTGTGCAGCTTCTTTATTAATATTGGTTTCATTCTCTGTGTTTGTGTGAAAGTGGAAATTAAAGTGTGAAGATTAACGATCTCATCAAGGCAATCTTGTAGGTCTGTGATTAAATAGGACTAGAATTCCAATTTCCTAAGTCTTTGTTGAGAAAATATTTTCCCACTGGGTAATGATTTATAAAATAAAAAAGCAATTAGTCATTTTCACTCTTTGCCCTAAAGTTATCACATAGAGGCTGGTCTTCACCTTTAAATTTTTCTCATAAAATCCATATACTTTTTCCTATTTACACATTGTTGTTTTTGCCATGGATTTTCCTTATTATGTTGCAATTAAATTTTAACTCATTTACCCTCTTATTGAAGCTATAGAATTAATTAGCTTGTGATGAACCATACTGTTAAGCAAAACTCACCTGCCATGACAAACACCAAAATCTGATATAAAAATGTCACCCAAATAAAGACATAATCATGTTTTAGAAAATTACATTTATAATATTTCCCATCAGTATACCCATCTATTGGCTGCTAAGCACTTTTTTGCTTTTCTTTCTTACTTTTTTTTTTTTTTGGTAAGGAACCACACAGGCCCTGAAACATATTAGAAAGATAGAGAAGAACTAACGCCAGCACACTTCCACTTGGATTCTAGAGTTTGTGTTAGGGATTCCATAAACGTTTTATTTCCTTTTATAGTTTAACACAATATTCAACTATTTTTACATGATAATAAAAAGAAAACATACACTAAAATGTATTATAATTAACCCTGTGCTGATGGATTAACCAATTTGGATGCAGACGTTAGTATGATGTTCTTCTTTCTTTTAATTATGCGTTGATTATGAAATTAGTACCCTGACACTCCTATTTAATAAAAACAAAAGCAAGGAAGGAAGGAAGGAAGAGAATAAACAAGGGAGGGAAGAAGGAAAGAGAGGAATAAAGCAGAAAGAAATCAGCTCTGATGTATTTTAAAACAAAATTAGACGTACACTTCTACATACATATGTGCTATCATCATAAATTCCAGGAAAGGTTCAGACATATCCACTTCTTATTTTTTTCTCTTCATGATGTAATAATCCAGTGCTGATAATAACAAGTGTAGACACAAAAATCTTACATTTCTAATGCAGCATATATGGTTTTAGTAGTTATTGTGAGATAGTTATTTTATGCTTTAAATGTAAGTATTTATAAAAAAGAATATCAGATATCATTAGACATTTGAGTCTTGTTTATTTAGTCTATAAACATTTATTTTTTTATCTCATTCCAGGCACTCTTTAAACACCTGGCACAAGGCTCTCATGAATCTTTTATTTTAATGGGGGTAGAGAAACTACAAATCTTAAAAAAAAAAGTGATGAATATTCAATATGGAATCATGTATTGAGTGCTATGAAGAAACATCAAGCAGAGAAGGGGGCTAAAACAGGACGAAGTGAGCAGATACTTTGTAGAAAAGGTATTCATGCAGGACTTGGTGAGGAGGTAGGTTCTGAACAGAGACCAAAGAAAGTGGGGGAGATTATGTCAATATGTTGAAGAAAATCATTGTAGAGACAAGCTTGGAGTATTTTGAAAACAGCAAGAAAGTCAATGAGAGGGAAATAGAGCAAATGAGGAGGAAGAAGCATGAGAGAGAGCCTGAGGCCACCAAGGTAAGTTCATTATAATTGATAACAATATCAACCTCTTTCCACTTAAAGAAATTAGAACTCTGTGGAGAAATGACTGATTCCAGGGCTGTGACAGGGAAAATACAAGGTTAGGCTATTATTTTCTGCCATAAAGTAAGGAAACGATAAAAAACAAACAAACAAATAATTCAATGGGTATCTTGAAAAGGCATGGAAGCCTCTTTGAAGGGGCTTCCAGTGATCATATTTGGGAGAATCTCAGCATCAACATTAACAATAATAATGACGAATTATAACCATTGAACTGAGTCTATACTGATAATAAGAGAAAATAAAATATAAATGAAAGGGGAATAGCTCGTCAGAGAAGAGTGCAAGTAGTAAATCTAGCAAGGATGGTGTATTGGTTTCCCACACTGCTATAACGAAGTGTCACAATGTGAGTGGTTTTATTTTAAACAGCATACATTTATTGTTTCGCAATTCTGGAGGCTAGAAGTTCAAATCATCCTGGTCAGGGTCAGGTCATGTTCTCTCTGAAGTCTCTAGGGGAAAATCCTTTCTTGTCTCTTCCAGCTTCTGGTAACCCCAGGCGTTCTTTGGGTTGCAGCTGTGGCATAATTTCATCATCACATAGCTGTCTTCCCGCTGTGTCTCTCTTCTCTCTTATTAAAAAGAAAAAAAAAAAAAACTCAGATTGGATTAGGACCCACTGTACTCCAGTATGACATCATGTTAACTGATAAGATCTTCAAAGACCCTATTTCCAAACAAGGTCATGTTCACAAGTGCCAGGGATTAGTACTGCAAAATATCTTTTGAGGGGACACAATTATATCCACTGTTGTTGTTAGGTGCCCTCGAGTTGGCTCCAACTCATAGTGACCCTATGTATAACAGAATGAAACGTTGCCTGGTCCTGTACCATCTTCACAGCTGTTTATGTTTGAGCCCACTGTTGCAGCCACTGTGTCAATCTAGCTGACTGAGGGTCTTCCTCTTTTTCACTGACTCTCTACTAAGCATGATGTCCTTCTCCAGGAATTAATTCCACCTGATAATATGTCCATAGTGAGACAAAGTCTCGCCATCCTTGCTTTTAAGGAGCATTCTGGGTGTACTTCCTCCAAGACAGATTTGTTTGTTCTTCTGGCAGTCCATGGTATGTATATTCAATATTCTTTACCAATACCATAATTCAAATGTGTCAATTCTTCTTCTGTCTTCCTTTTTCATTGTCAGCTTTTGCATGCATATGAGGTGATTGAAAATACCATGGCTTGGGTCAGGCACACTTTAGTCATCAAAGTGATATTTTTATTTGTTAAGATTTTAAAGAGGTCTTTTGCAGCAGATCTGCCCTATGCAATACATCATTTGATTTCTTGACTGCTGCCTCCATGGACATTGATTATGGATCCAAGTAAAATGAAATCCTTGGCAACTTCAGTATTTTCTCTGTTTATCATGATGTTGCTTATCAGTCCAGTGGTGAGGATTTTTGTTTTCTTTATGTTGAGGTGTAATTCATACTGAAGGCTGTAGTCTTTGATCCTCATCAGTAAGCGATTCAAGTTGTTTTCACTCTCAGCAAGCAAGGTTGTGACTATTATATCCATGACAGATGGCAAATTTAGAAAGTTATTATTTTACCATCATAATAATAATTGCTTCAGGCAAGAATGGATGCTATAGCCATTGGGTGAAAGGCTGTTATGGAACCAGATATTCACATAGTTTTGTTGTATCACTCATATATTGTCCATTAATTACAAAGACATATGTATCTTGATAGTATAGAAGTCTGGTAGTTAGCACCTTAGCCAAGTGATCAAATTTAACATCACCAGCACTAAAATCAGGTACTTCCTGACACAGTGCAAATAAAGGACACGTTACCTATTCAGTGGTCTTACAAATGTTTTGTCTGAATGTATTCATAAAGAAACAACTAGACAAATCTGAATTGAGGATTTACAAAAGTTGTCCTGAATTATTCACAAGTGTCAACGTCACAAAAGACAAAATAACTGATTCAGTGACTTTTCTGGATTAAAGGAAACAATGTAGGCATGAAAATTAAATATATAGCTGACTTGATACTGCATTTAAAAAATGATATTAAAAGCATAAGTTGGATAAATTTGATAACTATCTCAATATTAAACTACAGCATTTTACCAGTGCTGTTTCCTGAGTGAGTTAATTTCATTGTAGTTATGTAGGAGGTTGTCATTATTCTTAGGAGATATATGCTAAAATACTTATGCATGAAATTTCAAGATTCCTCTCACATGTTTCAGTAAAATAAATGAAGATAGGTCATACATAAAAATGTAAATGTGACACATCTTTTTTGATGAAATGTGTATATATTAACATATACATATATATGTATATATACACACACAAACATATACATATATATATATATAGAAAGAGATGTCAAAATAGGGCAAGATACTAACAATCTAGGTGGAGGTTATACTGGTGTCATGGATTGAATTGTGTCCCCAAAAAATATGTGCATCAATTTGGCTAAGCCATGATTTCCAGTATTGTGTGATTGTCCACCATTTTGTCATCTGATGTGATTTTCCTATGTGTTGTAAATCCTATCTCTATGATGTTAAGGAGATGGAATTGGTGGCAGTTTTGCTGAGGTAGGACTCAGTCTACAGAATTAGATTGTGTCTTAAGCCAATCTGGTTTGAGATATAAAAGAGGGAATGGAGCAGAGAGGAGAGGGACCTCATGCCACCTAAAAGAAGCACTGAGAGTGGAGTGCGTCCTTGGCACCCAGGATCCCTGTGCTGAGAAGCTCATAGACCAGGGGAAGATTGATGACGACGTCCTTCCCCCAGAACTGACAGAGAGAGAAAATCTTCCCAGGGGGCTGCACTCCGAATTCGGACTTCTAGCCTTCTAGACTATGAGAGAATAAATTTCTGTTTGTTAAAGCCATCCACTTGTAGTATTTCTGTTATAGCAGCACTAGATAACTAAGACAAAGGGTGTTTATTTTACTATGTTTGCAACTTTTCTGTGGATTTCAAATTTTTTTTTAATAAAAAGCTGTGAGAAAATACTTATTTTTCCTGTTATATTTTATCTATGGATTTAATAGTCTAGGGAAAAACTTGCTAGCTTTTGTTATTTTGTCATTTTCTTCAAGGAGGATGAGAATTCCATGGGCTTTTTGGGCCACATCTCAGTGAGATAAGTATTTTGATTTCTAGCTCTTCTTTCACCAATTATTTTAAGTAAGTATTAATCGATGTTGAATTGACTCAGTGTGACTCAGCCACTTTCTTCTGAGGTTGGGGGTTCATAGGTATGCAGGATTGAGCCTATGAAATAAGAGAATTGAAGTCATTGGTCAGTATGATGGGATTGGATGGATGAGAAGGAAGGATTGGTAATTTTATTGGTATCTCATTCTGTTGTTTTGCTATGACATCTTACATCATTGAGCCTTCTCCCCTTATTACCATTTAGGCTACATCCATCTCTGACATTTAAAATGTATTCACCGACTGTTGTCCTTCCCCAAGCCTTTTCCATTCAGCTCAAAGAGAAATAGTTGACAAATCCTCCTTACTACAGACAATTTTATTCATTTTTTACTGGCTTTGAGCTGTTTCCTTGTTTGTGTTGTCATGCCCATCTCTATTTCTTACATTTTAATTCTATATCTTGATTCATTCACTGAATAGTTATTATGTGTTCACTGTGCGTCAGGCACTGTTGTAGGGGCTGGCGCCATTCTCCTAACCCTTTCCCATAGGGCAGGTCCTATGCAAATGCCCAAGACATAACCACCTGCATGTTGCAAAATTTCCTTCCTCCCTAGCCTAAGGTACATAATCTGGTATTTGAAATTCCCACCATGAGGATTACTCCTTTGAATTATATTGTTATCTCCAGAAGATGGCCTAGGATATAATAAAAGTTGAATAAGAATGAATGAATGAATGAAAAATGCAAATAAATTACCTGGAAGAGTTGTTATTATTGTTGTTAGGTGTCATCGAGTCAGTTCTCACTCACAGCAACCCTATGTACAACAGAAGGAAACATTGCCCAGTGTTGTTCCATCCCCACAGTCGTTGTTATGCTTGAGCCCATTATTGCAGCCACTGTGTCAATCCATCTCGTTGAGGGTCTTCTTCTTTGTCACTGACCATCTACTTTACCAAGCATGTTAGTCAATTCAAATATTATAGATTCAAGCAAAATAATATGGCACTGGCTAGCTTAAGCACAAAAGTTATTTATTGGAAAAAGGATGGTATAGCTAAGAGTTTAGAAGAAATGTACCAAACCCAAGCTCAAAGAGACAAAACAAGCAGTTCTGGTGTGCTAGCGAGCAGGAGGATCCCTGGTGGCATGGTGGTTAAGAGATCGGGCTGCTAACAAAAAGGTCAGCAGTTTGAACCCACCAGCCTCTCCTTGGACTTGATGACGATTTTTGTTTTTTTTTGGGAGCAGGAACAATATCTTTAGGCCACATAGGTTAAATATACCCCTCACTATTATCTATTCTTCTGATACACTGGCCAAGTTTCATATTTCAGGGAGAAAGTTTTGGTAGGGGGGCAGGATAGTTCCTTACATAAAAATAGATAAGCTCTAACCAGAGAAAGCGTGAATAGACACTGTTTTATTTCCCTGTTGCTGCTGTGACAAATTACCACAAACTTAGTGGCTTAAAACAACTGAGTATATTGACAGTTTTGTAGGTTTGAAGTCCAACAGGACAGTAGAACTGTTGTCAGGGCTGTGATCCCTTCTGGAGGTTCTAGGGGAGAATGAGTTTCCTAGCCTTTTCCAACTTCTAGAGGCTGCTTGAATTCCTTGGCTAGTTGTCTCTTTTCTCCAGCTTCAAAGCCAGCAATGGCAGCTTGAGTCCTTCTTACATCACATCTTTCTGACCTCTTCTTCCTCCTTCTTCCACTTTTAAGGACCCTTGAAATTACCTCAGCCCCAAAGATACTTTGCATCACCTATCAGATGTAATCAGGCAATACAGGAAAGTATTTAAAGACCAAAATCTAATATCCGTGATAATTTTAGGGAAATGCTGTATTGTATGAGTTTATGGCTACTTCTCAAAATCTTTTGCTTTGTGTTACTATATTCATTATATAATCATTGCCTATGTGAAGATTTTAAGTACCAGAAGTTCATCTAGAATCCTGTTTCTGAACAATTTTCAATACATCAGTGATTGGGTTTAGCAACAAAGAAAAAGGATATAATTTCATAATATTTTAGAGTTATTCTCAAAGTAATTTAATCCAACTCATTCAAATGAGAAGATAGAGATCCTGGGAAGTTAAATGGCTAGACCAAGGTCATCCAAACAGCTTGTGTCAAAGTTAGTAGGAGAATCCACCTCCGGTATCACAGTTTAATGTGTGCATCAGTTTTAATGGTGCATCAGTTTCCTATCTAAAATGTTTAAAGTCCCAACTTCCAGGCAACATGGCGCTATAGACAGAAGTACCACGCCAACCCTCCGCAGCAAAGATCAGAAAAACTAAGTCAAACAGAGTCACACATCAATCCTGAAACCCTAAGCTTCAAATAAAGAGATAAAGAACTCAGCCAAGCGTCGAATGGAATAAGAAAATAGCAGAGAACAGAGAGAGAGGGGAGATACATGTAGAGGTCCCCTTTCAGCTACCGCAGCACGCATCCACCATCTTGGACTCCTATCAGAGATCAGTGAACAGGGGGGTACGAGAAAGCAGCTTCACAGAGCTTCTAGCAGGAGACAGAACAACTGTAACCAGCGATATATGATTTCCCACTCCCCACCCTTCTTCACCCCTACTCAGCCTTCTCTGCTTCCTGCAGCCACAGTCTCTTGACTGGGAAGCACCACCTCCAGCCTGGTGTCACTTGGATTCCACCCGCCCGCACTGGCCGGCTCCTTGAATGCCTTTTGTTGGCTGCTGGTGTTGCTTTTTTCTGCTTCTTTAGATTTCTTCCTTACCACTCACCACCTCCCCCTCCTTTCTCTCAAATGCCTGGCTCCATGTGCCATCTTTGCTTCTTCCTGAAAGTCTGCAAAACATCGCTCACTGTGAAACTGCTTCCCAGTCCATGCCACCACACTCGTGGGACCCGGGGCTTTTTTGTTTGTTTGCTCTGATTTGTTCTGTTTGTTTTCTTTTACTTTTCTCTGCTTGGGAGCCCCTTCTAGCTGGGCAGTACCACGTGGCTTGGAAGCTACTCCCTTAATCTGCGCAGATGCACAGGGACATCCCTGGGGGCATTTCTTTTTTCTTTTTTTGGTTTTTGTTTTTTTGTTGTTTCTTTGTTTTGTTTTCTTCTTTCTCTTATTGTCTTTCTGTCTTTCTTCATTTCCTATTTCTCGATTTTTTCATTTTTTCTTTTACTTTTTTTTATTTTTGTTTTTCCCAATTTCTCAGCCTCTTATCTCTCCACTCCAATAGCAAGCTCCCTTAGCACTCTTTTTTGTTCGTATGTATGTTTTGGGCTCCTGTTCCTCTCTCTCATCTTTCCCATACCTATCTTAGCTCCATTCATCACAATATACCCCCTCCTTCCTGCCTTCCTGCACCATGCGCTGAACATCACACTCCCAAGCAGCAAAGGCATGGCTGACTGGAACCTTCCCTGCACTGATTCCTGGTCTGCACTGTCAGCCCTGGTAAGTGCCACAAACAACCCATCCCAGCAACACCCCATCAGCTGGACCTGCCCTGCTGTACCATACCTGAGTGACTGACGCTGCCCTTTGGAGAAGGAGGTGAAAAGTATCGTGCCCACAGACAAGCAAACAACAAAAAACGCACAGCCCGCCTGCTCAGACATAACTAAATAAAACAAAAAGCAGGATTAAACAAACAAATCTACAATCAATAAATGAGGAAAATAACCACTCAATGCCCTGAAGACAGCAGACAATATCAAAACATTTATAAAAACAGGGCAGGATGGTTCTAGTAGGTGTCCAAAATAAAACACCAGATGACTTTCCAGTAGAAGTAAACGCACTAGACCTAACTGATAAGGAATTCAAATCTCTAATATTCAGACATATCAAAGAGTTGAAGCAAAAAGCAGACAAAAATGAGGAAAAAATAGACAAATTCATGGAAAAAGCAGACAAATTCATGGAAAATACAGACCAAAAAAATGGAAGAATTCAAGAAAATAATACAGGAACAAAATGCTAAAATAAATTCACAACTAGAAATTGTACATACAAAGACAACAATTATAAATACAAAAGATAAACAATAAGATTTTAAAAATGGACAGTGTCATAGAAGGGCTGAGGAGGAGGTTTAAAATGATGGAAGATAGGATCAGCAAGATAGAAGACAAACACTTGGATACAACTCTAAGGAAAAATCAGAAAAAAGAATGAAGAAAAATGAAGAAACCTTGAGAATTATGTGGGATACAATCACAAGCAAAAATCTGCAGGTGACTGGAGTTCAAGCACAGGGGGAGAAAACAGAAAACACACAGAGGATCATTGAAGAATTGCTGACAAAAACTTCTCCAATATCATGAAAGATGAAAAGCTGACCATCCAAGAAGCTGAATGAACCTAATATAGGATAGACCCCAAAAGAAAATCACCAAGGCATATCATAATCACACTCAACTAAAACCAAAGACAAACAAAGAATCCTGAGAGCAGATTGAGAAAAACAGAAAGTCACATACAGAGGAGAAACAATAAGACTAAGGTCAGATTATTCAGAAAAAACATGCAGACAAGAAGACAATGGGATGACATGTATAAAACCCTGAAAGAAAAAAATTGCCAGCCAAGAATAACATATCCTGCAAAACTCTCGTTCAAATACGGTGGTGAAATTAGGTGATTTCCAGATAAACAGAAATTAAGGGACTATGTAAAAACCAAACCAAACTTACAAGACTTATTAAAGGGTGTCTTTTGATTTGAGAACAAACAACATCAGACCACAGGCTGAATATAGGACACAGGATTGTACTAGCCAGATACCAACCTAGGAAATGAATCCTTAAGGATTATGGAAAACCAAAAGAATTACAACAGGGAGCCAGAGAGGTTAATCTGTAAATGACAACAG
>NW_004444095.1:5519814-5552345 GCF_000243295.1 Trichechus manatus latirostris | reverse complement strand
AAGCCAGCACAACTTGTACAAGGAAAGGTCATGGAAGTTCCATAGACACATCCAAACTCACTGAGGGACTGAATTGCTGTGCGGATGGCTGTGGAGACCATGGTCTTGGGGAACATCTAGCTCAATTGGCATAACACAGTTTATAAAGACAATGTTCTACATTCTACCTTGGTGAGTAGTGTCTGGAGTTTTAAAAGCCTGTGAGCAGCCATCTAAGATACTCCACTGGTCTCACCCCTTTGAGAGCAAGGGAGAATGAAGAGAACAAGATACAATGAAAAGATTAGTCCAAAGGACTAATGGACCACAGCTACCACGGCCTCCACCAGACTGAGTCCAGTGTAGCTAAATGGTGCCTGGCTACCACCACTGACTACTCTGACTGGGATCACAATAGAGGGTCCTGGACAGAGCTGGAAAAGGATGTAGAACAAAACTCTAACTCACAAAAAAAGACCGGATTTACTGGCCTAACAGACTGGAGAAACCCTGAGAGTATGGCCCCCGTACACCCTTTTAGCTCAGTGGTGAAGTCACTCCCGAAGTTTACGGTTCAGCCAGGGATTGGACAGCCTCGTAAAACAAAATGAGACTAATGAGGCACAGCAGTCCAGGGAAGAGGACTAGAAGACGGGAGGGGACAGGAAAGCTGGTGATAGGAAACCCAAGGTTGAGAAGGGACAGTGTCGACATGTCGTGGGGTTGTTAACCATTTTCATAGGGAAATGTGAGTACTAACTTTTTAATGAGAAACTATTTGTTCTGCAAACCTTCATCTAAGGTACAATAAAAAAATAAAAAATAAAATGTTTAAAGTCCGTTTCACATGCACATTTACACACATACAAACACACACAGACACCAGTGAGGAACAAAGTAACTAGGAAAACAAAAACATGTCTATATAATTGGAACCATCTATTTAATGTAATGCAATTTTTTTATTTCTGTGTGTTTGTGTAGGAGCTTGAGTAGGTTGAGTTCATGTACACATACGGCAATAAAAGCAGACAGTGCTAAAAGGATATGACATTAGATAAGATGTAACCATTCCAAAAACTTTATGGCTAGCACAAAGGAATGATAGATCAGGGAGAATCTATACACTTCGTGTAGGTTACTTCCATCATAAATTGTGATGAAATCTCATGGTAACATCGTGGACAATGGGGAAAAGATGACTGCAGAAGGAAGAAAACCACCGGGAGACCTAAAGCCTGACTGAGCAGTCAGATCCCAAAATCAACAGACATAATTCAGTCTGGAGGATTGAGAAATGTCCACTCTGGTGTGTGTACCGATGCTGCATATCCTTGAAATAGTTCAAATAAAAGGTAGCTTACAGCATAGTAAGCCCCGGGGAATACTGCACACATAGTGCATCTGTCACAGCTGAGAAACCCAAGCTTAAGAAACCCCCGTCCTTCACAGGGGACTGCTGACCAACTTGAACTTTTGCCCAAGGGAGACATTATTGTTATTATCCTTGAGAGCACACAAATCTGTCATCTGCCCGGGAGTGAGACACTGTCTCCCTCATCCAAGGGAGCTATACAAACCAGCTATACAAACATCCTTGAAAAGAGTCCAGAACAAAATCTCACAGTGCCTCTACTCAAGGACATGCAGGAATGTAAGAGATCCTCGGAATATTGTCTCCCTAAGTCATCAGTCATTCAGGAATGTGCACAGATTGCTCCAAGTGAACTTTCCTCCACTGGGACACTTACTCAACTTTGCTGGGCCAGAGAATGGGATTGGGCAGCTGGCAGTTGCTCTCAGGGCACATTTCTAAAAACCATAAACCTTAAGTGTTACCTCACAAGCCCTCACAAAATCCCTCACAAAGCTTCAAATGCCCATACCCCTTATTTCTACAAATTCTTCATCCTGCAATGAGAACTATAATAAAGATAGAGAATTTTACAATGTGTTCATTTTATTACCAGCAGTTTTATGGACTTTCTTCCAGGACTTTTTCCAGCTCTGAAGATGAAGGTGGGATGTGTCACATGGAGTAACACTTCTCTGCACAACGGGTCTGGGACCACAGGGCCTGAGACCACTATGACAAATAGCCATCACATTACCACTGTGACTTTTTACTGGATTGAGCCTTGGGTTTACCAGTTGGAGATTTTCCTGGTTCATTTTCTGGGTAAGAAAGTGTTACAGACAGCAGCATAATGCGCCCCTCTCCCCTCCCCAGAAATAACAGCCCCCACCACTATCAGCAACAGAATTCTGCCTTGAAACAAATTCAGAGTTGGAAGGAAATTCAGAGCTGGAAGTGAATATAATGATCCTTAAGATAGTAGTTTATAAAGAAGTATCCAAACTCTTTTCTAATTTCTGGTTTAAGAGTTAGAATTATTAACTATTTGCCCTCTGCCTAAGTGCCAATGTGCACATTTATGACACTGTCACTTTCCTACTTAGTTACACAGAATTCACATGCAAAAAAAAAAAAAAAAGCCACTTGCTCCCTGGGAACATTTTTAGTCCTTAAAAATGTTTTGGTTATTATTATGAGTATTCATAGACTAGAAATACATTTTTATTTTCACTTGTAATGGGCCTTAGTGTCCAGGATCTGGTTGAAAGTTCCCTGTCTTCTTTACTTTGCCACTATCCTTAGCAATGAGACAACTAAAAATTTCCTATTGTCAAGTCAAAAATGACACTGAATAAAGAGCCACTCCTACACCTGTTGGTGTTAGTCTTTCGTTTAAATTAGCTCTTATATTTTAGACACAGACTAGGTAATTTCTGATTTTACCAATTTCTGGATGTTTCAAATTCTTTTTTTTTTCTTTATTGATGTGTGGAGCCCTGGTGGCGCAGTGGTTAAGCTAACCAAAAGGTCAGCAGTTTGAAGCCACCAGCTAATCCTTGGAAACCCTGTGGGGCAGTTCTACTCTGTCTTATAGGGTCGCTATGAGTCAGAATCGACTTGACAGCAGTGGGTTATAATCTATTTTACATATGAAGATGGAATATATATCACCATTGCTAAAGAGGAAATAGACCTAAGTATTCATTCAACTTCAGGTTATGAATACTCTGGATTCATGGAATTCTAGGAAGCCTGTGTCCCAGTTCATTTGAAAGTTATTCATCTTTGCAAATAAGTACTTAACCTACTCTCTGCTTTATATTATCACTGTGTTGGGGAGGACAGAAATGGGAAATACCAGATAGTGCTAGGTTGTTAGCTTTTTGTTCAGTGATAATAAATTCCGGAATAGATTAATGCACTGAAACGGATTTCCTCTGTGAGTCTGAGAAACTCCCTTGACTGTTTATTGCCCCCACCTACCAGCATAAACAAAGAAATCAAATTGGATTTCAGGCATACAGCTGGGACTTAGCAATGTTTTGCTGCTAACCCTGGATCTAAGCACATCCTGCAATACTGATGACTTTTTTGTGTGAAAAAGGTAGACCAATCTCTACCAAAGAGCACAGTGTCCTTTAGGGTAGCAATTAATGGACTAGAAGTCTACGTAAGAAACCCTGCTTTAGCGGCTACTCAAAATTTATTGGGCTGTCAATCTACTTTCCAAAAGGCATATTAGTGAGATAAATGCAAATTAAACTCAATTCAAAATGAAATAAAAAGAACCTACTTAAAAATCTCTTGTGTGATAAACAGACTTTTTTTTTTTTTTTTTTTTTTTTTTTTTTTTTTTTTTTTTTTTTTTTAAACTAAACTGGGATAGATATTTGTTTACTAAGCTGAAATCAGTGCTAATAGCTCGTATTAGCTGTGTTTTCTGTGCCAATAGACAAGTTTACAACTCATGATATCTGCCCTGTTTAATTCCTTTTCTTCTGAAGATTCATTTGACATCACTTCAGTTAAGAGGGAGGAAGTATGGAGTGCCAGGCCTTGTATATATTTATTCAAACAAATATTTGCAAAAAATCCCATTAGTGGCATTTTGGTACTGTTTGATGGTTTGGTGACTTGCCCAAGGTCTCATAGTAATTCGATGTGAGAATCTGGGTTCTCTCCCGGGTCTGGCTGCCTCTAAGGCCTGCTCTCTTTCCACTGTCCCCATCAGCCAAACTGTCTTTGCGCCTATCTTATTATCTGAGCCGTCTCTTCCTTCACTATTTTCAGCCACGTTTTCTGCTCAGAAAAGCCAGACAGAGAGGTTCTCAAAAAGGATATCTTTAAACGTGTTCCTTTCATTAAACTTTCTTGACATATTTTAATCCCCCTTTAATCTTATATCCTTTCCCCAAATTTATCTCAGATGCTTAATTTCAAACCTCCAATAAACCCTACTGATAAAAATGGAAAGAGGTGTTTATTGGATTTCATTCAAATGCCAAAAAATAAAAATAAATGCATTTGCTTTAAGTAGTGCAATTTTATTTAATGCTAAAATGCTACCACAACGGCAGTGACCAGTTTGATGTAACAGTCAAAATGATTTTTTTTGTTCAAATGCAGGTCTGATCTGCATTTGTCATCCCAACGAGTTCTATTCTGGCTTGTCCATTGAGTTGGGGGAGCAGAGGAGACATTAGGGAGAATCGATCACAAGGTGTTCTGCAAAGAAAGTGCATCATTACTGCAGGATGAGTAATTGACTGCAGGAGGATTATAAGATTTGGTCTAAATTAGACGCAAACACCTTCTAACCCCTCCAAATACTGCTAACCAGGTTAGTATTGAATAAATATTTATTGAGCTCCTGCTGGGGAGAGGTGATATGTGGGTCCTGGGTTGACAAGATTAGTTCCCACTGTGGAGGATCTAATGATCCAGTGGGGGACTAGCCAGTGTCATAAGTGTAAACACTGATGAGTCTTGTGATGAAAGCCTGTTCCTTGATGCCCAGGGCTCACACAGCTGAGCTTTGAGGACATAGCCAATGGAGAAAGAAGATGGAGCGGCAAAAGGAGCAAATCCATGTTAGATATAAGTATCATTAATTGGGGGGAAAGTGAGAGTAACTAATATGTCACTCCTGCATAGTTTCCCCTGAGGGTGGAATGGGTCTAATGTCGCTGATTTTCACCTTCATCTTGAAGCTCTGTGCTTCCTAATCTTTGCTGATAATCCAAGATTCACCTGTGGTCTCATTCCGGATTCACTGGAGCAGAATCTGTGTAAAATGGGCCTGGGAAGCTGCATTATTAGCAGGTGTCCTAGGTGATTTTATTAGAAAGGTTAGGGAACACTACTGTAGCTGATGCTTGTAACTCCATTTGAGCTTAATCCCTTGGTTGAGAAGCAGGTTTCAAACTTTAGCTTCCACTAAAGCAGCTGAATCTCCACTATTTCAGCTCAACCCCTTAGTTTTATCAAACTCTAGGGGGCATTCAGGCTAAGAATGTTAAGATTGTTGGGTTCCTCCTTTGGAGAGTTTAATTGACTGGGCCTGCTGTGGAGCCCATCGATCTTAATTTTGACAAGCATGCTAAGAGATTGTGATGAAGGTGATCCTAGGAAGGCACTTCGAGAAATATGATTTAATTAGGAATTATTCCTCATGAGAATGAATGCATTCCACTTCTGAACTTTGGTGTGAAGGGGGGATCTGTGGATTGGATTTATTTCCAGATTGCAAACCCAGGAGAATATAAGCTCTGAGGATAAGGATACTTCTTCTGTTTTGTCAGTGATGCCTGCCCAGCACCTGAAGGAGTGGTTTTTGCATAGTACATGCCACCAACTATGTGTTGACTTAATGAATGAACTCAAGGTGTTAAGCCATTATGGCTCTTACTCTGGCTTTTCCCCCATATCACCTAACGAGGTGTGTTATAACCAGAGGCACTCTCAAACAGAGGGTGGGATGGTGGTGACAGGAGTAGAGAGGGAAACTCTGAAAAACAGTAGCACTCCAGGAAGGAGAAGAAAAGGCAGTAAAGAGAGGCCAGGAGGGATAGGACCCCACCCCCCTAGACTCTGCTGACCTCACAGAGCGATGTAGGGTGCTCCTAGTCTTGGGCACCCATCACTGATTGGCCCCGGAGGCTTTGAGTTGTCCCTTTTAGGAGACATGATATTATTAGAGCTGCAGGGTGGGACTCCCATTGGGTGAGGTGAGGTGGTGATGAGGAAATATACACAAAGCGAGACTGTAGTTTTCTTTTCCCCTTCTGCCCTATTTTCTGAGCTTTCCCTATGCATGTAATCTCATCTGGTGTGTCAACAGGTGAGAGAGGACCACAGTATCTTATGTACTGGGTTCACTATCTCACCTCAGTTCTTTCAGCCTTTGATGGGGTTCTGCGTCCCTTCATTCAGTCCTTGAATGTTCTGAATACTAGTTCCTGTGTTAGGGAGAAAACTGGAGCTTCCAGTGACCCCACCAGTGGAGGCAAAAAAGCCGGCCTGTGGTATGCAGCTCTTATGCTATCTCCAAGGACGGCTGCCAGCAAGGAATGCTCCCAAGGGGTTAGAATTGCCCCCTGCAGAGATGCCCTCTGGTCCTGCTTTAGGTTCTTATTGTGAGAATTGCTATGGGGACACTACAATGGCCCCTCCCAACGATTCCTTGAACTGGACCTATATTCTTTGAGAGTTGCATATTTTCAGGGACTGGGGTATAGAGATTGTAAGAATGGGATTTGAAGTGTAACAAATGGAAGGTGTAATAATGTGTTGTCATCACAGGAAATACTTCCCCTCTCCCCTCCCTCACAATTACTAAGCACTATGTGAGGGATGAGGGAGAAAAAATGGAGTATGAATGCATTCAATGAATCGTGTGCATATAGCTCTATTCTGATGCTTTCTGAATGCATTGGCTCTAAGAAAGAATGGACAAATGTTGTTCTTTATGGAATTTCCCCAACAAGACCTAGGCTGCTCGTTGAAGATGGAGGATGCCAGAGAGGGTTTCCCTTTGTGGAAGATGATATCCCCACTGTGCATGAGGTTCTCCGAGTCATAAAGAACCTCATGTCAAAGCTTAGTACAGCATTTCTTTTATACCTATGAAGGAAGAGTTGGAGGAAACCAGCTTTGTGGGTGACACAGGGAATGCAGGGAGCTCTAGTTTGCAGGAAACAGGGCTTGGCCCTCCATCATTTCATGCTGATAGTGACCTAGAGCCACCACTTGCTTTAGAACAATTATACCACTTGACTGCTTACCAAGCATCTTCATGCATGTCTTGTGTTTTCAGCCCCCTGATACGCTTCAGAGACTGGATTTATTATTCTGCTTCGTATAATAGAAAAGTGAGACTCTGAGATTTTAAAGAAATTGTCCAAGAGAATATTACCAGTGAGTGACAGAGCAGACACTAAATACAGAACTTATTCCCAACCCTATACTCTTCTCCCAATAGCAGCCTGTGACTCTCAAAATGAAAGAGTTATTAAATCCCACATTTTGAGCAGAAAGTTTGATAGAATGTGCTGGAGTCTTTCTCATGCTGGCATTTAGGCAACTGATCAAGCTGTTTGATTTAAAGCAGTGGTCCCTAAGATGTGGTCTCTGGACCAGCAGCATCAAAATCACATGGGATCTTGTTAGAAATGCAGATTCTCAGGTCGCACCCCAGAGCTACTGAATGAGAAACTTTGAGGGATGGTCCCAGCAATCTGCATTTTAACAAGTCCTCCAGGTAATTCAGACTCAAGATTGAAAAACTTTTCTAGTCTGTCTGCTTCCAGAGTTTTTGTGAAGATCAAAGGAGAAAATGTATGTCATGGGGCTTTGAAGTAAATGTTCAAATACAGAGCTGCTGAATATAGGGTCACTGTGAGTCAGAATCCACTCGACAGCAACAGGTTTGGTTTTGTTTTTTGAATTAGAAATTCTGGAGGTGGAGACAAGCAATCTGTGTTTTAACCAGTCCTATAGCTGAAGTCCATGGGTGTGCAAATGGTTTGTGCTGGTCTATTAACCTGAAGGTTGGTGATTCGAACTCACCTAGCAGCCATGGAAGAAAGGCCTGGCAGTCTGCTTCCATAAAGATTACAGCCAAGAAAACCCTATGGAGCAGTTCTACTCTGTAACACATGGGGTCACTATGAGTCAGAATCGACTCAATAGCGATGGGTTTTGTGGGTGATTCTGATGCATGCTATTTATTGTTTGAGAAACTGATTTAAAGGATACAGCCTCACAAAATCCCTCCCCTCATTCCTTTCTTCCAAAATGTGATCTTTACTTTGGAAGTCTTTTCTGATATATAGTTGGCACCTTCTTGCGGTTTAGTGCATCAGAAACGTTTTCTCCGTAACAGTTTGTGAGAAACAGGCACAAATGCAGCAAGAGTTTGGATGGATGAGAAGGGCAAAGGGAAAAAAAAAGTATAGATTGAGAGCATAGAGTTAATCTGGGAGGCTCTTGTGACTTCAGAGTTGAGAATAAAAAGCAATTAAAAGAATACAAATTCTAAATTTTTACTTCCTAATTGTGTCCAAGCCTTGTTGGACCACAATCATTACTCTTCCTGAAATGCCAATAGCTTTTTAATCTGATAATTCCAGTGGATTTGTTCAACCAATCTATCAACCCTATTTCTTAAATTTAAAAACAAAAGCAAAAATAGTGACCCTCTGTCTTAGTTATCTAGTGTTGTTATAACATAAATACCACAAGTGGATGGCTTTAACAAAGAGAAATTTATTCTCTCACAGTCTAGGAGGCTGGGAGTCCAAATTCAGGGCGCCAGCTCCAGAAGAAGGCTTTCTCTTGTGTCGGCTCTGGAGGAAGGTCCTTGTCATCAATCTTCCTCTGGTCTGGGAGCTTTTCAGCCCAGGGACTCCAAGTCCTAAGGATGCACTCTGCTCCTAGCACTACTTTCTTGGTGGTATGAGGTTCCTATGTCTCTCTGCTTGCTTCTCTCTTTTACATCTCAAAAGAGACTGACTTAAGACACAACCTAATCTTATAGATTGAGTCCTGCCTCATTAACATAACTGCTGCTAATCCCACTTCATTAACATCATAGAGGTAGGATTTACAACACATACGAAAATCACACCAGATGACAAAATGGTGGACAATCACACAATACTGGGAATCATGGCCTAGCCAAGTTGACACATATTTTGGGGGGACACATTTCAATTCATGACACCCTCTCAGTAAAAATCATCTTTGTCAAGGAACGAGACATCCCCACTTTAAACCCGTTTCAAGACCCAATTATTTTCTGCTGTGAATTTTTTTGTTGATACCATGTGTTTTCGTTAGTAGAATGCATGCTGAGTCATTGTGTGTGTTTAAATTTTTGGTTGGTTATATAGATTTTGAGAAATATTATGTGAAAAGCCATGAAAATACATGATTTGTGCGAGCCCATCTGGCCCACTAGTCTTAGATAGCAGGTTTTATTGTAGGGTGCCTTCCATTTAGGTACATGAGGCACCTCTGGTTTTGCCTAATACCCCAGCTATTTTGCTTCAGTGAATGTTTCTTTCATATTTCACCATTACACAAGTCCCCACTGGAGGGAAGCAAATACTTTCAGTGAGAAAATTATGCTCCCAAAGAACTCCAGAGGCATAAAAAGTGGGTGGGATACCATATGTTCCAAAAGTGACAAAAAGGGTTAATTCTGGAAGGGGCATGGCTAAAGTGGAAGTAAGAGGTACGTGTTCGATGCAGGCTACTGAATGTGTTTGAACCAGCTCCTAGGAGGTCTACAAAAGTAACACTCAAGAAAGACTCTGCACGTTTCTCTGTAGGTTTGGGAGAACTAATGACTGAGTACAAAGCAATGGTCAAGAGTTGATTGTTCCCCCATAAAGCCCAACTTGCTCAGAGTGACCTCTCTTCATGGTGTTTTCTAATCCTTCAGCTTGTTTCGTAAGTATTTGCTATATAATTTATTGTGAACGACCAAAAGTTTTATTGGGTGGAAATTACATAACTCATTTGTTCCCATTTAAAAAAATAAAAGAAAAATACCATGTTCCCATATAGCAGTGAAAGCTCTTTTGCTATTTACTTTGGTCCACATTTTGGCCAAGAATGGAGTGTAGTCACCAGGGAAAGTTTTACTACTTCAGGAAGTAGCTCTTTGTCTGAATCTTAGCATGAAGAAAGGTGTGACCCTTACCAGTCCTTTAGTGTCTCTAATACTGAATGGAGGTCCTTTATATAAGTAAACTGTATCTGACAATATAGAACTTTCCATTTTATATGTATAAGACAGAACTGTGAAGCTCTTGCTATAATAAAGTTATTGATTTCTTGCTGGTATGGGCAAAAACATTAGGGAGAATAACTTTGCTCAGGTCAAATACTCTTAGTTTCAGAACCAGACTTCATTCCTTTCTAAAAGCAGGAGATTTTAACCCATTGCATTGCAATTTAGCAACCCCCCTTTTTATGACACCAATTGAAGGCAGATAAAAAGATAAAAACTGTTTGTTGGCCTCCTCCATCTCCTTCATCCTACCCTTCCCAGTATCCTCCATTTGTTATTGATTGTTTTCTAGGCATTCCAATGATTTCATGGGAAGGTAGGCTCATGGATCATTTGTTTTCCCTTTCCTGAATTAGATTTAGTAACATATTTTGAGATATGTTGTCTTAGTTATCTAGTGCTGCTATGCCAGAAATACTACAAGTGGATGGCTTTAACAAACAGAAATTTATTTTCTCACAGTTTAGGAGGCTAGAAGTCCAAATTCAGGGTGTCAGCTCTAGGGGAAGCCTTGCTTTCTGTCTCTGTCAGCTCTAGGGAAAGGTCCTTGTCTTTTCGGCTTCTTGTTTCCTGCTTCCTTGGAGATCTCCATGTGGCTTGACATCAGTCTTCCCCCATCTCTGCTTCTCTTGCTTGCTTGTTTAATCTCTTTTATATTTCAAAAGAGATTGATTTAAGACACACCCTACACTAATCCTGTCTCATTAACATAGCAAAGACAACCCATTCCCAAATAGGATTATAACCACAGGCATAGCGGTTAAGATTTACAACACATATTTTTGGGGGACACAATTCAATCCATAACATATGGAAAGGAAGACAAATAATCTTATTACACCATTGGAATAATGGAAAGTGTCCTAATTTTTTTGTTTGTTTTTTTCTTATCAGACATGAATTCCCCATTTAGTCCTAAATACATTCTTATTCAGCAACTTGTTATGATATTCCAGATGCTGACCTGATCTTCTGGAACTTATAGTGGAAAGAGACCAAAAAAAAAAAAAAAAAAGTAAACAAAGGAATGAGCAAGCTAATTCTAGAATGTGGTGCATGCTAAAAATAATATCAAGAAGATAATGTTAAAAATCTTGCTTACTTGGGAACAGGGAAGGATAATCTAAATTGAGTAGACAAGAAAAGCCTTATTGAAACAGTGACCTTCCAGCAGAAACCTAAATGAAGTAAGGGAATGAGCCCCATGGAAATCAGGGAGTAATGTGTCCTGGTCAGAGGGTAAGAAGTAAAAACACACTAAGGTAGGAACAAATTTGTGTTGTGATTGAAGTGGTAGGAAATGAAGAGGGGAGACAGCCAGAGGAGAGATCACATGGGATTAGTAGGATATTTTATTCTGAATGTGATGGGTAGCCGTTGGAGGGCTTTTAAGCGTGATCTGACTCATATGTTAAAAAGATCACCAACTGCAGTACAAAATGGCAAGAATGGAAGTAGGGAGGTCAATTGGGAGGCTGTTACATTAATTCAGGCAAGAGATTATGATGATTTGATTTACAGTCTGGTGGTAGAAATGGAAAGAGCCCTGGCTGTGCAGTGGTTAAGTGCACATCTGCGAACCAAAAAGCTGGCAGTTCAAACCCACCAGCTGCTTTGCAGGAGAAAGAAGTGGCAGTCTGCTTCCATAAAGATTACAGCCTTGAAGACCCTATGAGGCAGTTCTACTTTGTTCTATACCATCACTAGGAGTGAGAATCGACTTGATGGCAATGGGTTTGGTTCTGGGTTTGGTAGAAATGGAGAGAGTTGTTTGATTAATGGCATGACACTGGTTAAAACCAAAGCAAAACAGTTGCCATGGTGTCCATTCTGACTCATGGTGATCCCAAGTGTTTTAGAGTAGAATTGTACTCTCTAGGGTTTTCAATGCCTATAATCTTACCAGGTCTTTCTTCTGAGACTCCTCTGGGTGGATCTGAACTGCCACGTTTCAGTTGGTAGCCAGGCACTTAACCATTTGCACCACACAGGAACTCCTCTGCACTGGTTAGGGAGGTATCAATTCCAAAAAATATTGACTTATTAAGTGGTACAGGGCAATGGGAAAGTAGTCTTTGTTATCTGCTAGAGAGGAAGATTAGCTTTTCAACACATTACTGTGTTATATGTGACAGAATACTGTCTATGACTTGTAACATACAACTTGGTGGTGAGGTCCCAGAGAAAGAGACCTAGACACCCTTTTCTATCTCTAACTGTTGGAGGTTACCAATGTCTACAAAAATTAACCTAATAATTGGATATTACCAAATTGCCTTAGCTCAGTTTTCAATTGCTTCTTAAAGATATTTACTTAAAAGCTAATTATAAGTGGAATGAATAGATAACATGTGGCATATGCCTTTAATAAAATTCTACTCACCAACACATATACACACACACACACACTCACAGATACTTCCTTTCAAAGAGTGCAGTATGGAAAAAGTGGGGGGTACAAGGATAACTTTATAGTGGAGAAATGTAACAAACACTACCTCAGTCATGTGAGTAAGCTTAACATTATCAGTTATAAGTTAGATTGACAACATGCACCTTTGATATGATGTAATGAGATGGATGTAAAACAAGATTCAAACGTATCTGTAAGCGACACTTTAGATCCAGAGATACAAATAGGTTGAAACTAAAAGGATTGAAAAAGATATATAAGAAAGTGGAGTAGCTATAGTAATACACCCATTCCGCACTTATCAACATGGTTGGGATCCAAAGACCGGGTCATTATGCAAAAATGGAGGATGACCACATCAGATCACAAAATAGAGGACTATATCATTACCTGTACCAAAAACCAAATCCATTGCTGTCAAGTCTATTCTGACTCCTATTGACCCTATAGGACACAGTAGAACTGCTCCATAGAGTTTCCAAGGAGTGGCTGGTGCCGACCTTTTGGTTAGCAACCCAGCTCTTAATTACTGTGCCACATCATTACACAACTGCCAAACCACTGAGAATCATGGCCCAGCAAAGTTGACACATAACCTTAACCATCACAGCCAACATTACTTTCATCTCTCACTTCAGTGTTCCTTACTGCCAGACCTACATCATTAATGTGCAAAATAGTTGGATAGTGGATGTTTTACTATTGTTGGAAATGTGAAATGTCAGATAACAAAATAGTCAATAAGTGAAGAGTACCCACGCACACAAAAAAACCCCAAACCCATTGCCATTGAGTTGATTCCAACTCATAGCAACCCTATAGGACAGAGTGGAACTGCCCCATACGGTTCCAAGGAGCAGCTGGTAGGTTCAAATTGCTGACCTTTTGCTTAGCAGCTGAGCTCTTAACCACTGTGCCATCAGTGCTCCAAGTGAGGAGCAGACATATGCAAAATAGACTTTGGGGCAAAAAGCATTACTTAAGACAGAGAGGGACATTTTAAAATGATAAAACTTACACCTAATTGGGAAGTTTTAAATATTTTAAACATATATGCACGTAACAATACAGCCCAAAATACATGAAGCAAAAACTGAGATCAAAGGTGTCTTAGTTATTTAGGGCTACTATAACAGAAATACCACAAATAGGTGGTTTTAACAAACAGAAATTTATTTTCTCACAGTTTAGGAGGTTAGAATTCAGGGTGCCAGCTCTAGGGGAAGGCTTTCTCTCTGTCAACTATGGAGGAAGGCCCTTGTCTCTTCTGTGCTTCTGCTTCTGGGCAATCTTCATGTGGCTTGACATCTCTTGTTCCGCATATCTGGGATGCTTGCTTGTTTAAGCTCTTTTATGTCTCAAAAGAGATTGACTCAAGACACACCCTACATTAATCCCGTCTCATTAACACAACAAAGACAGCCCATTCCCAAATGGGATTATAACCACAGGCATAGCAATTAAGATTTACAACACATATTTTTGAAAGGACACAATTCAATCCATAACAGAAGGGAAAATAGTCTATTTAAAAATAATTATTGGAGACAGCAATACACCACTGTGAATAATAGATAGAACATCTAGCAAGTATGTAGAAGACTTGAACAACATTATGAATCAACTAGTCTTAAATGACATCTATAGAACACTCCACCCAACAACAGCAGAATAGGCATCGTATATACAAAATTCTCAAGAATTAACTAAAAATTACTAAAACTAATAAATTCTGCAATATCACAGGATAAATGTTAATATACAAAAATCAATTTTATTTCTATATACTAGTAAGTACACAGAAATCAGAAAATGAAATTAGAAAAACAATTCAATTTATAATAACATAAAAAATAAAATATGTAGGAATAAATTTAACAAAAAATTACACCACTTGTACTGTGCAAACTACAAAACATTACAGAAATTAAAGAAGATCTAAATAAAATGAAACATTACATGTTCGTGGATCAGAAGACTGAATATTGTTAAAATGTTATTTTTATGGACTGAATTGTGTCCGCCAAAAATATGTGCTGTAAATCCTAACCTCTATGACTGTGGTTATAATCCTATTTGGGAATGGGTTGACTTTGTTATGATAATGAGGAAAGATTAGTGTAGAGTGTATCTTGAGTTAATCTCTTTTGAGATATAAAAGGGATTAAAAAGCAAATGATAAAAGCAGAGATGTGGGAAGATAGATGCCAGGCCACATGAAGATCACCCAGGAGCAGACACTCAGAAGAGACAAGGACCTTCCTCCATAGTCAACAGAGAGAAAGCCTTCCCCTAGAGCCGGTGCCCTGAATTTGGAATCTAGCCTTTTAAATAGTGAGAAAATAAATTTGTTTGTTAAAGCCATCCACTTGTGGTATTTCTGTTATAGCAGCACTAGATAACTAAGACAGAATTTGCTACCAGAAGAGTGGGGTGCTGCTCTAACAGATACCTAAAATGTGGAAGTGGTTTTGGAATTGGATAATGAGAAGCTGGAATAGTATTAATGTGCCTGATACTAAAAGCCTAGATTGCCTTGAACAGACTATTAGTAGAATTATGGATGTCAAAGGCAATCTGGTGAGGGCTCAGAAGGAAGACAGGAGCGCTATAGAGAAAGTCTCTATGGTCTTAGAAAATACATATGGCACCGGCAACAGAATGTTGCCAGAAATGTGGATCTTAAATGTGCTTCTGGTGAGGCTTTAAAAGAAAATGATGAACATGTGGTTGGACAACGGAGGAAGGGCGATACTTTTTATGCAGTGGAAAAGAACTTATCTGAATCATGTTCAAATGTTTGGTGGAAGGTAGAACTTGTAAGTGATGAACTTGGATATTTAGCTGAGGACATTTCTAAGTAAGATCTTAAAGGGGCTGCATAGTTCCTTCTTGCTGCTTATAGTAAAATGAAAGAGGAAAGAGATGAACTTAAAAATGAGCTGTGCAAGATGAAAATAGAACTTAAAGATTTGGAAAATTCTGTTGTACAAACTAAGGATACGTGTCCTAGAATATTTACCAACGATGTGGCTTCCCAATCTTTTGTTGAAGAGATTAAGCCTGTGACTGATGAATCTAACCAACTACCACAGCAGAAAATTCATCGCTTAGATTGAATGGGACAGAGACATGTCAAAAGGAAAGAAAACTCACTGTCTCTTGGGATTCTACAGGCAGGAAACAGGCCAAAGGAGTTACATCTGTTGTCCTCCAAGAAAAGAAAAGCACCATCCCTGGAGCAGCTTGGAGATCAGCAGAACTGTTGGAAGGAGCATGAGAAGCAGAGCCTTCTCAGTTTCAAAGCATGGGGCCACGGTCTCCCAGATCTCAAAAGGTGGTGCCACAGCCTCCTAGGTTTCAAAGGATTGGATCTTAACCAACTCTGTTTTGGAGTGTGGTGCTGCAGTTAAGGTGTACCAGGGGATGGGGTCACTGCCCAAAGCTGAGGGGGTGGGGCTTCCATGCCAGGGCTGAGGGGGTGGGGTCACCACACAGTTGGAGTAGGAGAATGGGCAGTCCAAAACTGAGGGAGTTGAGTTCCCATCCCAGTAGGTCTGGAAGGTGGAGCTGAAGCCCAAGGCTAAGTGACCTCTACCCAGAATCCAGAGAGCCTGGCCAACATCCAGAGTCTGGAGGGCAGGGCCACTGCCTAGATGGTCTCAGAGAAGAGAGGATTATTTTCAAGTTTTGAGAGTTAATATAATTTGTTCTGCTGGATTTTGGACTTGCTTGGTGCCTGTTACCCCTTCTTTCCCTCCAGTTTCTCCCATTTGTAATGGAAATGTCTACTTTGTGCCTGTTCCACCATTATACTTTGGAAGCAGGTAACTTGTATTCTAGATTTCACAGGGTCACAGATGAAGAGGAATTTTGCCGCAGGAGGGAATACATCTAAAGTCTCACCCATGTTTGATTTCAGTGCTTCAGAAGATGACATTTTGGACTTGGATTTAAGAATTTTGTGATGATGTGATGGGGTGAATGTGTTTTGCATGTGGCAAGGACATGAATTTTGGGAGCCAATGCATGGAATGTTATGGATTTAATTGTGTCCCCCAAGTACATGTTTTATAAACCCTAACCTCTATGTCTGTGGTTATAATCCTATTTGAGAATGGGTTGTCTTTGTTAATGTTGATGAGGTAGGATTACTATAGGGTATCTTGAGTTAATCTCTTTTTAGATATAAAGGAGATTAAAAGAGATATCTTCTCCCATTACATATTCTGGACATTTTTTCATTTCATTTCCTTTAAGCTGTAGTATCTACTTAGTTGGATTAACGGTGGACTGTTTTTGCATTTGTTTTTTGTTTTGTTCTTAAAAATTGGGAGAGAATCATTCATTCTGTGATTTTGTTAATTGAGCAAAAAGCTTCCATGATTGATTCCACGCTTGAGTGATTTCAGTCTCTAAGACCTAAACCTGAAGATAAGTTGGAGGTGCATGCCATCTGGATCAATGTGGATTCTAACTTAAGGAGAAGAGCAGGGGGCAGGAAAGGCTGAGAGACTGTATTATTTAAATCAGATAAGTTTAAACCCAGTCACACACACACACACATACACACACACACAAATCATATATAATAAATGTATGTGTGTGTGTGTGTGTTTGTATGTGTAGCCCCACCTAAGATGTAAGTAGTGGCTTAGGCAAAGACCAAATTAGTTACAAAAGTAACATAAAGATGCTTCATTTCTCTGCATTTTAATTGATTGTGCAATTCAAAATGCAGGCGAGTTTTCTATCATGGATTATTCTAAAATTGCCTTCAAGTGTTTTTAGTTATATACCCTCCTAGACTGAAATCTAACAAAGAACACATACATGTTGGACACTCAGTAATTAATTTCTGAATGATACACTCATTAAGATGAATTCTCTCCATTTTTAGAAGATGGGAGAACTGAGTTTCTACTGTAATTTTACTGTCGCATGGAGTCAAACATAATAGAAATACCGTGTTTTCTTCCTTTTAGTTGATGAATAATGTAAGCCTTTGGACGGAAAGAAAGTCTCCACTCTTCTGCATGACTCCAGTATTAAAGGAGCATCACCTCGGGGAGAATGGTCTTTGCTCAGAGCAGAGTAGACAGGCACTGCTCAAAGAAGATAAAACACCCCAGCTCAGTAGTCAGAGAGCCTTGATTTCAGACACAGAGAGTCTCCTGGTTTCTGAGGATGAGCAACCCAGTGGAGTTTTCATCTTCAGTGAGGAAAGTGTGTGGTGGCATCCAGCAGTCCACCAAGCACTTGCATTGGCTGCAGGCCCATGAATACATTAGGCTCAAGAGCTAGCCTGCCTTTGCATAAAACTCCTTTCAGAGAAATGATGACAAGAAGTATACTCACACTCCTCTCCCCTCACACAATACCAGACGGGAAATCAAGTTTTTTCAAGAACATGACAGCTGTTAGGTATATTGTTTATTAAACATGCAATTAATCATCAGGAATTTTCACAGAGAAAATCCAAGAATATTTTGGGGAAATTTCATTAGTGGAGATTAATCTTGATCTATCTGTCCAAGAGATTTGAAAGCAGCAATTATGTTTTATTATCAGGAAAACGTATGATCTATATGTATGAACTTCTAGTTGGCTGAGCTCTGGAAGCACATCCCTTTCTTGTTCTAGGATGTTAAAATCCTGACAGAATTTTCAAAGAGAACAGACCTTCCACCTCAATTCTATACAGTAACTGATTACTGTAACTCTTGAGTGCTCAGCCATTTCACTATTAGATTCTAATTTGTTCCACTATAAATAACTTTAAGGTAGATATACTGAATAGGAAAAACTAATAATCCTCGCAGAATTGGTTTACTGAGTTTGAAGGCTTAGGACTATAGACTTGTGGGACAACTTGATCAATTGGCATAACATAGTTTGTAAAGTTTATGTTCTACATCTTAGTTTGCTGAGTAGCCTCTGGGATCTTGAAAGCTTGTGAACAGCCATCTAAGATACAACTACTGGTATCTACTACTCTAGAACACAAGAGAAAGAAGGACACCAAAGACTCAAAGAAGAAACTACTGTACAGCCCACATGAACCACACCCTTATCTATCCTGAGACCAGAAGAATTAGATGGTGCCTGGCTACCACTACTGACTGTTCTGACCACAATAGATGGTCTTGGATAGAATGGGAGAAAAATGTAGAACAAAACTCTAATTCTTAAAAAAAAGCCAGACTTACTCGACCAGTAGAGACTAGAGGAACCCCTGAGACTGTTGCCCTGAGATATCCTTTAAACTTGGAGCTGAAACCACTCCTGGAGGTCAACTTTCAGCTAAATAACAGATTGGATCATAAAATAAACAATATCACAAGTGAGTACTAAGCTCTTTTTAAAAAATCATCTATATAAGAATAAATGGTCAACATTTACACTAAAGCAAAAATAAGAAGGTAAGGGGGGCAGGGAAGCTAGATTAATGGAAACAGAACAACCAGAATGGAAATAATGAGATATTGACAAACTGTAAAAAATGTAACCAATGTCACTGAACAATATGTATAGAAATTGTTACATGGGAGCCTAATTTGCTGTGTAAACTTTCACCAAAAACACAATAAAATATTATATATAAAAAATCTAACAATCTTGTCAAATATCTGTCAAGACTCCACTACCCGATATGTGTGGTCTCCAGGTAGTTGAACATTACTACATTATCAAGTCCAGCATCATTAAGTGAGGGGGGAGAACAGGTATCTAGGGCAAAAGTGCTGATCAGATACAAGCTACTGGGTTTAATGTCCTCAGTAGTCTACATCATGGGTAACCTGTGGGCCTGATGAATTGCACTACATTAAACAAATCAGGAGGCTCTTACCAACCTTGAAAAATAATTTTGACATGATTTACCAGAGAAAAAAGCAAAGCTGTGCAAGACAAGTACGCTACTAGCAAAACTGTCAAAACAGATTTTGATGAAATTCATATTTTTAGTTTATCTCTGTGTGTAAACATGGTTTATTTGAGGTAAAAGTGCATACTATGCTAAGAGTTTTGCAAAATAAAAAAATAATAAATTTCTCTATTTGTCAAACACAAATATTTTCAGGGTGCAGTAGCTTCTTTTAGAAACCTTCCCTGAATCAATTTTGTGAACAATATTTTCTAAACAAGGGTAAAAATTTTCTCCATGTCTGTATAGATTTTAGGGTATCAGAGAGCTGGAAAAACCACAGGGGCCCATGTAAGCCAAGCATTTTTTTTTAATCGTGGTTTAGATGAAGGTTTACAGAACAAACTAGCTTCTCATTAAACAATTAGTACACATATTGTTTTGTGACATTGGTTACCAACCCCATGACATGTCAATACTCTCCCTTGTCGACTTGGGTTCCCTATTACTAGCTTTCCTGTCCCCTCCTGCCTTCTAGTTCTTGATCCTGGGCTGATGTATCCCTTTAGTCTCATTTAGTTTTATGGGCCTGTCTAATCTTTGGCTGAAGGGTGACCCTCAGGAGTGACTTCATTACTGAGCTAAAAGGGTGTCTGGGGGCCATACTCTCAGGATTTCTCCAGTGTCTGTCAGAGCAGTAAGTCTGGTCTTTTTTTGTGAGTTACAATTTTGTTCTACATTCTTCTCCAGCCCTGTCCAGGATCCTCTGTTGTGATCCCTGTCAGAGGAGTCGATGACGGTAGCTCCGGTAATTTGTGATATACGCTTTCCCACTCTCTACCCTTCTTCACCCACACACGGCTCCCTCTGCTTTCTGCGGACACAGTCTCTTGTCCAGAAACACCAGCCCGCACTAGCTGGCTCTCTGAGTGCCATTTGTTGGCTGCTAGTATTGCTTTTTTTTTTCTGCTTCTTTTGATTTCTTACTTGCCTCTCGTCACCTCCTCCTCCTTTCACTCGAGTACCTGGCTCCGTGCGCCATCTTTGCTTCTTCCTGAGGGACTGCAGAGCTCCATTCGAGTGTGGAGCCGCTTCCCGGTCTGGGCTGCCATGCTGGTGGGATCCCGGGGCTTTTATTTATTTGTTTGTTTTGAATTGTTTGTTTGTTTTCTTTTCCTTTTCTTGAGTTGGGAGCCCTTTCTGGCCAGGCGGAGCTGCGTGGCAAGGAGACTCCCCCTCGGCTTCCACAGACATGCAGAGGGATCCCCGAGGGCAATTTTTTTTTTGTTGGTTTTTTTTTCTGTTTTTTTGGGGGCCTTTCTTGTTTTTTTTTTTTAATTTGTTTTGTTTTCTTTTCCCTCATTTTCCCTTTTTGTCTTTCTACATTGCTCAGTTTCTCATCTCTCTATAGCTTCCTTCTCTTTCTGTTCCCTGAATACCTGGTGTTGTATACGTCTATGCCTTCTAGCCAGGCTGTACTGCAACACCTGAGAGTGACTTCCCCAGACCTCATAGCTGCACCAGTGGGATCCCTGGGATCTTTGTGGTTCTTTAACCTTTCTGATTTTTATTTATTCATTCCTTTCTTTTCTTCCACTTCCCCTTTCTGTTTTTCTCCATTTCATAGTCTCTCATCTCTCCACTCCAACGGCAAGCTCCCCTAGCATTCTTTTTTG
This sequence comes from Trichechus manatus latirostris, assembly GCF_000243295.1. NCBI lineage: Eukaryota > Metazoa > Chordata > Mammalia > Sirenia > Trichechidae > Trichechus > Trichechus manatus. The sequence continues at coordinate 5,531,258 of NW_004444095.1, read as the reverse complement.
TTTATTTGTTTGTTTTTGGCTCCTGTTCCTCTCTCCTCTCTCCCATATCCATCTTAGCTCCACACATAACAATCTCCCCGCTGCATCCTGCCTACCTGCACCGTGCACTTGACATCACACCACCAAGCAGCACAGGCACGGCCTACTGGAACCTGCCCTGCACTGATTACCGACCCGCTCTGGTGGCTGTAGTAAGTGCCACAAACAACCCATCCCAGTAACCCCTCTTCAGCTAGACCTGCCCTGCCATAACATATCTGAGTGACTGACCCTGCCAGTTGGAGAAGGAGGGGAAAAGTATTGTGCCCACAGACAAGCAAACAACAAAGAACACACAGTCCGCCTGCTCAGACATAGTCAAATTAAAAAAAAAAAGGGACAAAACAAACAAATCTACAATCAATAAACGAGAAAAATAACTACTGAATGCCCCGAAGACAGCAGACAATATCAAAACATTTACAAAAACAGGACAGGATGGTTCCAGTAGGGGTCCAAAATAAACACCAGATGACTCTCCTGTGGAGGAAAATGCACTAGAACTACCTGATAGGGAATTCAAATCTCTAATACTCGGAATTCTCCAAGAACTTAGGCAAAAAGCTGACAAACATGAGGAAAAAATAGACAAATTCATGGAAAATACAGACAAAATAAATTCACAACTAGAAATTATACAAAGACAACAATTAGAAATCCAAAAGATTATTAATAGTAGATAAATGTTACATTTCTGTAACTGCTTATATTTAACAACTCTGCTTGCAGATTGTAGTGCTCAATCGGTTTTGCTCTATTTAGATCTTACGCTTTGCAGTGTATCTTCTTTGCCAAGAACAGATCAATAAGGTCATGTGAGAATGGATGAAATGTTGTTTTTTTTTTTTCTTTTTTTTTTGCAGTTACTTAACTTTAATAAATGAAAGAGAAGCTGGTGTGCAGGAAGCTCAGCACTGCTGAAGACAGTGCTGGTTGTATACGAGCCCATAGGAAAACCTGCCCTATCGTAAATGGGTGTGTCTGGGCTGCCTTTGGAAACCTTGGTGGAGTAGTGGTTAAGAGTTGTGGCTGCTAACCAGAAGGTCAGCGGTTCAAATCCACCAGGCATTCCTTGGAAACTCTAGTGGGCAGTTCTACTCTGTCCTATAGGGTTGCTATGAGTCAGAATCCACTCGATGGCAACAGGTTTTTTTTATGGGCTGTCTTTGAATAGCCAGAAGGGCCCAGTCTAAATTCAGAGCAAGAGAGTAGTTCAAATTAGAGGTAAATCATTTGCATTTAAACAGCCCCAAGGAAGAAAGATTCAAAATAATGTACCTATTAGAATCTAATTATGAGTGTGCCTATTCTAGAATTTTGACAAGAAAACTCTGTGCAGCACAAAAAAGTAGTAACTTTAGTTCTAGCTATGGTGGAGATTTGTTATTTTCTATTTATAATGAGTCATGCTATGCCATGCAGTTGCCATGAAGTCGACTCTGACTCTTGGCAACTCCATTGTATGTCAGAGTAGAACTGTGCTCCATAGGGTTTTCAAAGGCTGATTTTTCAGAAGTAGATAGCCAGGTCTTTCGTCTGAGATAGTGGGTCATAAACAAAAAACAAAGAACAAAACCACTGCTATCGAGTCCACTCCGACTCATAGAGACTGTATAGAACAGAGTAGAACTGCCCCATAGGGTTTCCAAGGCTGTAATCTTTATGGAAGCAGACTGCCACATCTTTCACGTGTGGAGTGGCTGGTGGGTTTGAACTGCCAACCTTTCGATTCTGACTCATAGCGATTAGATGAAACAAAATAGTTGATGCAATCTAGTAATTTGAAAAATAGACTAACCAAGACCACAGATATTTGGCCTCATTATTTCGGTGGATTGCAACCATTTGACTGGCATTATACCAATTCCATTAACAAATGTATGCTAAAATGCTGAAAGATCTGTGTCTTAGTTATTTAGTGCTGTTATAACAGAAATATCACAGCTGGATGGCTTTAACAAACAGAAATTTATTTTCTCACAGTTTAGGAGACTAGAACTCTCAATCCAGGGTGCTGGCAGGAGGGAAAGGCTTTCGCTCTCTGTTGGTTCTGGGGGAAGGTCCTTATATCTTTAGAGCTTCTGCTCCTGGGCAATCTTCTTGTGGCTTGGTATTTCTCTTCCTCATTTCTGCTTCTTTCACTTGCTTATTTAAGCTCTTTTATATCTCAAAAAGAGATTGACTCAAGACACACCCTACACTAACCTATCTCATTAGCATAACAAAGACAACTCATTCCCAAATGGAATTATAACCACAGGCATAGAGGTTAGAATTTACAATACATATTTTGGAGGGACACAATTCAATCCATAACAATTTGGAAAAAATAATGACATTCTGCTTTGCTATGTTTATGCTGGCCATTTTAGATTTATTTTCTGAAAGAAGAACATGGTCTCATTGATGATGCAAAACAAAATAAAATGTAGAAGAACATCAATTATTAAAATCTATTTTAATTCTGGAATTATCTAATCTGTTCATCTTCAGTCACTAAAGTGTTTCGACAACTGCCAGATATAAGGTTCCAGAGCTACGTTGGGGCTATGATTAATTAATGCTGTACTGTATTGGCTTTGCATATACTTCAAGGTAGTTTTCTTTTTAAGTGGTTGATTTCCAGATAACTGAGGAAAATCTAGGATTTTTACAACCTTGGCATAATCTTTTAAGGTTAGTACCTTGGAGTACAACCATGTTCTTTCACAAAATGTCCTTTGGAACTTCTGTGAGAGATAGAATCCTTTCCTGGATGAACTCTGGTCTAAGCCAGAATGATGAGTTATATATCTCTGTTCATAACCTCAAATAATGTGCAGACAGCGTCTAGAGACCTAGAGCAAATTCATGCAGGACAAACCATGAAGAAGTGTATTTATGTTTAAAATTAGAAAATTTACTTGATGTCAGTTAGAAAGGTAAACACTTCATTGAGTTGATTGACTCATTCATTTGTTTTAGGGTTACCTGGCATTTTAGGGCATTGTGGATCTTCATTTAGACAGTTAATATCCTACTTGCTATTTGCTTCCTGTGTAATCTTGAGCAAGTCACTTAACCTATCTGAAAAGGAAGGTAATGCTACACTTAGTTTGATGATACAGTAATTATAGTATGCTTAACATACAGAGTAAGTCTTTAATAAATATTAACTATTATATGTAGTAAAGCTTAAAAGGAAATCTATATCCATTTCAGATCATTAAAATATCTCCCATAATTATCTTTCATGAAACATACCTTTTGTTTATACGAAACAAAAATAATTGATGAAGACAATTCCATGAAAATAGGTCAAAAGAGTTGCTTGCATTGACTATTTAATTTCATTTAAGTAATTATTTTGGGTTCTGCCCTTCTCTGTGTCCATAGACCAGATCAAGAGTAGATTTAGCCAGGTATGTGGTTATCTCCATTCTAGTTCTCAGAATGCAATAATGGAGATTTCACATTCATTTATGATCACACATTCAAACCAGAAGTCCTATGCTTTTAAATAAGAACTTGGCATTCAAATATTCTACTGGCAATAATTACTATAATGTAATAAACCATGTGAACCCTATTGACCACATTGAAAATGCATCCCATAGCTACTGGAAGCAGAATAATAGCATGTGATTATAAAACAACCGCAGCCACTATATCTGCTTTCCCATTCTTCGGGAATTCAACAAAATGTTTGTGATATTTCTACCAAAAAGAAAAAAAAGCTAATTGTTAAGCTATTATTACAATATAATATAGTTGGTAATTCCATGATGATGAATACTATGATTACATAGTAGTAGTTTCAGTCTAGATGTATAATGATGGTGTGTATTTCTTATAAACTCTTGTAAATGACAGTAGAAAAAGAAAAAAGGGGGGAACTTTAGGTTTTATAAGCAACATGGGCAAAATAATACATAACTGGCACCGTAGGTTGTTTAAAATAGAGCCTGAGATGATTATATTAGTTGCAGAAAATTGAGAGATTTATTGACTTCCCAGAAGAAACTGCACAGCCAATGTTTTTATCTATTTCTTCATACTTTCAGTAAACACTCGTGGTCTGACTCATCTCATATCCCAAGTAAAGTAAATAGAAATAAAACTATATACAATGCTTTAATCTTTTTTTCCTACAGAATACATTTTTTAAATAATCTCCTTTCCATGCAAAGGGATCTTTGTATTTATTTCAAAGAGGGCATTGCATGCTCTATTATTTTGACTTTTATAACAATGCCGAAGTTGGTGGACCAAAGCAGTTTTTTTAAAACAAATTGTGGTAAATAGATATATAGGTAACAAAACATTTGTTATGTCAACAGTCTTCGCATGTACAATTCAGTGACTTTAATTTTGTTTATCATGGTATACAAGAATCACCATTATCCATTGCCAGATTTTTCCATCACCTTTAACAGAAGTCAGTGTCCCCTAACCAATGAGGCCTTTTTCCACTCCCTTCTGCCCACCTTCTGTTAACCACTAACTAATAAGCTTAGGTCTGTGTATATTTGCCTATGCTGCATATGTTATATAAGTGCAGTCATACAATATTTGTCTTTTGTAACTAATTTCACTCAGAGTAATTTTTTCAAGGTTTATCCATGTTGTACCATGCATCAGGACTTCATTTCTCTTTATGACTAATAGTCTATTGTATGCATATACCACATTTTGTTCATCTATTCATCTGTTGATGGACTTTTTGGATTGTTTCCACCTTTCCACTATTGTGTATAGTGCTGCAATGAACATTGGCGTACAAATATTTGAGTCCTTGCTTGTAATTCCTTGGAATATATACATAAAAGTGAAATTACTGGGTAGCTATGAGTCAAAATTGACTCCATGGCGATGGGTATGATAGTTTTGGAGACCTGGTGGCGCAGTGGTTAAGCATTTGACTGCTAACCAAAAAGTTGGCAGTTCGAATCCACCAGCCGCTCCTTGGAAACCACGTGGGGCAGTTCTACTCTGTCCTATAGGGTCACTATGAGTCAGAATCAACTCAAGAGCAATGGGTTTGGTTTTTCGTTTTTTTTTTTTTTTTAATGGTAGTTCTAGATTTAACTTTTTGAGGAACCATCAAACTGTTTTACACAGCAGCCATACCATTTTATATATTCCTACTAGCAATGTGTGAGTGTTCCAATTTCCAAATCCTCACCAATTCTTTTTTATTTTCCTTTTTTAAATTATTATTATAGCCATCTCACAGGTATCAAGTAGTATTTCCTTGTGGTTTTGATTTACATTTCACTAATGACTAATGATGTTGAACATGTTTTCCAGTTGATTGTTGGATATTTTTATACCTTCTTTGGAGAAATGTCTTTGCAAGTCCATTGCCCATTTTTAATCAAGTTGTTCACCCTTTTGTTGTTGAATTATAAGAGTTCTTTATATGTTCTAGATATTTATCAGATATATGACTTATAAATATTGTCTTTCATTTTGCATGCTATCTTTTCACTTTCTTGATTGTGTCTTGATGTACAAGATTTTAATTTTGACGAAGTCCAGTTTCCTATTTTTTCTTTTGTTTCTTGTGCTTTTGGCATCATATTTGAGAAGGCCTTGCTTAATCCAAGGTCATGAATATATTCCCTTATATTTTTTTCTAAGAGTTTTATAGTTTTAGCTCTTATATTTAGGTATTTTGTCATATGCTGTGAGGTAAGGGTCAAACTTAATTCTTTTGCAAGTGGATATTCAATTGTCGCAGCACCATTTGTTGAAGAAACTATTCTTTTCCCATTGAGTGGTCTTTTATTTTGTTTTGTTTTGTTTTCCACTGAATGGTCTTGACACTGTTTTTGAAAATTAATTGACTGTGGATGTATAGGTTTATTTCTGGACTCTCAGTTATATTCCATTGATCTATGTGCCTATCCTTATGCCAGTATCACACTACTTTGATTACTGTAGCTTTGTATTAAGTTTTGAAAACAGAAAATGTGAGTCCTCTAACTATATTTTCCCTTTTCAATACTGTTTTGGATATTCTGGGCTCCTTGCAGTTCCTTATGAATCTGAGGGTCAGCTTTTCCATTCCTGCAAATAAGACCATTGGAAATGTGATAAGGATTGCATAGATTCTATCGATCACTTTGGGGAGTATTACCATCTGTCTTAGTCATCTAGTGCTGCTGTAACAGAAATACCACAAGTGGATGGCTTCAACAAAGAGAAATTTATTCTCTCACAGTCTGGTAGGCTACAAGTCCAAATTCAGGGCATCAGCTACAGGGGAAGGCTTTCTCTGTTGGTTCTAGAGGAAGGTCCTTGTCATCAATCTTCCTTTGATCTAGGAGCATCTCAGCGCAGGAACTTTAGCTCCAAAGGAAACGCTCTGCTCCTGGTACTGCTTTCTTGGTGGTATGAGGTCTCCAACTCTCTGCTTGCTTCTCTTTCCTTTTATCTCTTATAAGATAAAAGGTAGTGCAAGCTACACTCCAGGGAAACTCCTGTTACATTAGATCAGGGATGTGACCTTGGTAAGGGTGTTACAATCCCACCCTAATCCTCTTTAACATAAAATTACAATCAGAAAATGGAGGACAACCACAGAATACTGGGAATCATGGCTTAGCCAAATTGATACATACATTTTTTGGGGGACATAATTCAATCCATGACACCATCTTAGCAATATTATCTTCTAATCCATGAACACTAGATGCTTTTTCATATATTTAGGTCTTTTAAAATTGCTTTAAATTATATTTTTCAGTTTTCAGTGTACTTGCCTTAATTTTTTAATCTAAGTATACCCACTCCTCACTTATTGACATGTTTAGGTTCCAAAGACCTAAAGGTTGTTATGTGAAAATTTACATTATGTAAAAATGGAGGAAGACCACATCAGATCACAAAATGGTGGATGACTACATCATGACATAGCTGCCAAATTACACCATTACATAACTGCCAAACCACTGAGAATCATGGCCCAGCCAAGTTGACACATAACCTTAACCATCATAGCCAGCCAGCATTACTCTCACCTCGCACCTCAGCATTTGTTACTGCCAGATGTATGTCATTAATGTGTGAAAGTTGGATAGTAGATTTTTTTTACTGTTGTTATAAATGCAAAATATTGAATAACAAGAGAGTTGATAAGTGAGGAGTAGGTGTAACTACTCTTTTGGGTACTATTTGAGAAAAGTATATGAAATGAGTTTGTCCAACCAAAATTATAGTCACAGTATTGATATACTAATTTCAGGAAACAGTCAACTGTAATTTATGAAATATTGCTGTATGACAAAGAAGCCCCACTTGAGTGAATATTCCCTTTCAAAATGGCCCCTGAATAAGAAGAAAGCTTGGCTAGGGGGTATCTATGGGCTAAGTCCCTCTTTTTACATATCAAGTTCTGTGAAACTGAAATATATTTCACCCAAAATCTTAACCAGTGTTTTTTTCCTTGACTCAAAGATCTGAGTATTTCCTAAGTCGTACAGATGAAAAGGTTTTTCCCTAGTTCACTGATCCCATAGAAGTGAAGTAATGATTTTCCTTCCTTATAGTGGCTTAGTCACACCATTGAAAAGCAGTAATAATGAACAGTAATCCCCTCTGATGGAATTAGTTTATTGATGAGTGTAGCTCCTGACACTTACTGTTCCAATTTGTTATTTACATCTCTGTTTCATCATGATTACCATCTTTCAGGTGCATTTTATTAAACATCCATCAGTATTCACATTCAACTGACTAATACAGAATACTCATCTAATACAACTATGGCCTGTTTTGTAGAATACTATTTTAAGTGAGTGATGATTTGAGCTGAAATAGTAATTCTATCCTTAAAGGATATGAAGCATCTCTACTGTTCATACAAGGCTGTGGTGGGATGAACAGAAAGAGAAGGGTGGGAAACGTTTTCAGAGACTCAGAAGAATCTTAAAAACACCCCAGCCAAGAACAGTGTTGAAGAAGGAAGGCTGAAGCACAGGGAACTGGAAAGTGAGTCATAGACGGTAAAGCTGGAAATCAACTAGATGATCTTAAATGACCACCAAAATGAGTTTTGATTTAGTGGTATAATTTGTTGTGGAAGGACTAAAATCTATCTGAGAAGGGAAATGATATGATTTGAGATAAGCATTTAGAAAATGATTCTGGAAGTCTGTCTGATGGATGATCCATTAGAAGTAAGTAAATGGAGTTAGAAGCTTTTACCAGAGTTAAGGAAAGATTTGCTATTATGAGGCAAGGATTCATATGTGGCCAAAATTCAGAGAATCTATCCAAGGAAGGCTAAGGCAATGATTGCCAGAGGTCCCATCTCAGTCTTGGGGGAGGTAGGTTCACCGGTGATCATCAGCAGATGCTTGTGACTAGAGTTTCAAGCAGGCAGTGGAGTATCTGAAGGTCTTGGAGTAAAAACAAATAACTATAGTAGAACTAGTTAGGAATCTATGTTCAAGGTTTTACCTCACTGAATACTTAAGCTCAGTACAAAACTTCACACACAATAAATATTTGTGATGAGAAAGACTAAGTTGAACTTGAAAAGTTGTTATTTTTGATTTGAGGATGCCAAAGGTTAGGGTGATATGAAATATGAAAAAAAGCAATAATAAAATTTCATACAGTTAAAAAAAGTTATTATCTGGGAATAAATTACTCTTATGTATAAATATTTTCAAAGAATGGCAGCAATTATCTCAGAGAATTGATTCTTTTATTCTCAAATCATCCAGATTGGACAAGTTTGGCTGAGAAAAATAAGGCTTTTTTTAATTTGCAATAAACGAAACCTAAGGTGAATCAGATCCCTGGGCAGTGCAAGCAGTTTGTTCTCAATTACTGATTAATAACCTAAAGGCTGGCAGTTTGAATCCACCAGCAGTAAGGTGGAAGAAAGGCCTGGCAATCTGCTTCTGGAAAGATTACAGCCAAGGACTTCCGGGCGACATCATGCCATCCTTCCACAGCAAAGATCTGAAAAACTAAGCCAAACAGAGAAAACTGCAATCCTGAAACCCTAAGCACCAAATGAAGAGATAAAGAACTCAGCCAAGCACCGAACGGAATAAGAAACTGACAGAGAACAGAGAGCGAGGACAGAAACATGCAAAGGTCCCCTATTAGCTAACACAGCACAGATCCACCATCTTGGACTCCTATCAGAAATCAGCGAACGGGGGTATGAGAAAGCGGCTTCATGGAGCTTCCAGCAGGAGACATAAGAACTGGTAACCAGCGATATACGCTTTCCCACCCCCACCCTTCTTCACACCACTAGGCCTGCTCTGCTTCCTGCAGCCAGTCTCTTGACTGGGAAGCACCACCTTCATCCTGGTGTTGCTAGGATTCCACCTGCCCACACTGGCTGGCTCCCTAAGTGCCATTTGTTGGCTGATGGTATTCTTTTTTTCCACTTCTTTAGATTTCTTTCTTACCTCTCAACACCTCCCCCTCCTTTCTCTCAAATACCTGGCCATCTTTGCTTCTTCCTAAAAGGCTGTGAAATGCTGCTCGAATGTGAAACTGCTTCCTGGCCCGTGCTGCCACACTGGTGGGACCCTGGGGCTTCTTTGTTGTTGGTTTTGAATTGTTTGTTTGTTTTCTTTTTCTTTTCTTGAATTGGGAGCCCATTCTAGCCGAGCAGTACTGCACAGCTTGGGACCTACCCCCTCAGTTTGTGCAGACACGCAGTGGGATCACCCGAGGGCATTTATTTTTTCTTTTTTTGGGGAGAGAGGTGGGCTTTTTTTTCTGTTTTTCTTTGGGGGGTTTTCTTGTTCTTTTTTTATTTGTTTTGTTTTCTTTTCCTTTTTTGTTTTTTTTCATTACTTAGTTTCTCGTCTCTCTATACTTTCCTTCTCTTCCGGTCCCCTGAATACCTGGTTCTGAGTGACACCTCTACCCCTTTAATCCAGACTGTACTTTATGGCCTGGAAGCAACTTCCCCAGCCCTCACAGCCGCACCAGAAGGATCCCTGGGAGCTTTTCTTTTCTTCTCTCTAATTTTTATTTTTTCATTTTTTTCTTTTCTTTTTCTTCTCCTCCTTTTTGTTTTTCTCCATTTCATAGTCTCTCATCTCTCCACTCCAACGGCAAGCTAGCTTAGCACTCTTTTTTGTTTGTATGTTTTTGATTCCCGTTCCTCTCTCCTCTCTTCCATACCCATCTTAGCTCCACACATCACAGTCTTTCCCCTCCATCCTGTTTACCCGCACCATTAGCTGAACATCACACCACAAAGCAGCCCAGGCACAGCCTACTGGAACCTGCCCTGCACTGATTACCGGCATGCCCTGGTGGCCTTAGTAAGTGCCACAAACAACCCATCCCAGCAACTCCTCTTCAGCTAGACCTGCCCTGCTGTACCATATCTGAGCAACTGACCCCACCAATTGGAAAAGGAGGTGAAAAGTATCGTGCCCAAAGATGAACAAACAGCAAAGAACACACAGCCCACCTGTTCAGACATAGCCAAATAAAAAACAAAAGCAGTACGAAACAAACAAATCTGAAATCAATAAACGAGGAAAATAACCACAGAATTCCCTGAAGACAGCAGAAAATATCAAAACATTTACAAAAACAGGACCGGATAAATCCAGTCGGCATCGAAAATAAAATACCAGATGACTTTCCAGTAGAAGAAAAGGCACTAGAACTACCTGATAAGGAATTCAAATCTCTCATATTCAGAGCTATCCAAGAGTTAAAGCAAAAAGCTGACTATCCTCATTTCTCAGTCTCTCATCTCTCCACTCCAATAGCAATCTCCCTTAGCACTCTTTTTTGTTGGTGTGTATGTTTTTGGCTCCTGTTCCTCTCTCTTCTCTATCCTCTTTCCCATACCCATCTTAGCTCCACACATCACAATCTACCCTCACCCTCCTGCCTACCTGCACTGTGTGCTGAACATCACACTCCCAAGCAGCACAGGCATGGCCTACTGGAACCTGCCATGCACTGATTCCTGGTCCGCACTGTCAGCCCTGGTACGAGCCACAAACAACCCATCCAAGCAACTCCCGTTCAGCTGGACCTGTCCTGCTATACCATACCTGAGTGACTGACCCTGCCCATTAGAGAAGAAGAGCAAACAACAAAGAACACACATCCCGTCTACTCAGACATAACCAAATAAAACAAAAAATCAGGATGAAACAAACAAATCTACATTCAGTAAACCAGGGAAATAAACACTGAATGCCCCGAAGACAGCAGACAATATCAAAACATTTACAAAAACCAGACAGGATGGTTCCATTAGGCATCCAAAATAAAACACCAGATGACCTTCCAGTAGAAGAAAAGGCACTAGACCTAACTGATAGGGAATTCAAATCCCTAATATTCAGAATTATCCAAGAGTTGAAGCAAAAAACATAAAAATGAGGAAAAAATAGACAAATTCATGGAAAATACAGACA
>NW_004444095.1:5513115-5514900 GCF_000243295.1 Trichechus manatus latirostris | reverse complement strand
CAACAGAGGGTTCTGGACAGAGCTGGAGAAGGATGTAGAACAAAATTCTAACACACACAAAAAAGACCAGATTTACTGGCCTGACATACTGGATAAACCCTAAGAGTATGGCCCCCGGACACACTTTCAGCTCATTGGTGAGGTTACTCCAGAGGTTCACAGTTCAGCCGGGGATTGGACAGCCCCATAAAACAAAATGGGACTAATGAGGCACAGCAGTCCAGCGACAAGCATTAAAAGGCAGGAGGGGATAGAAAAGCTGGTGATAGGGAACCCAAGTTTGAGAAGGGACAGTATTGATATGTGGTGGGTTGTTAACCGTTGTCATAGGGCAATATGTGTACTAACTGTTTAATGAGAAACTATTCTGTTCTGTAAACCTTCATCTAAAGTACAAAAAAAAAAAGGAATTATGTATGTGAGATCAAATTGATAACAGCAACTCAAAAGGTTTGATGATTAGCCTAGGGGGCAGTGAGCTGAAGATAATGGTGATGGAGTAATTTGGAAAAGGATAGTGAGAATAGCAGCACAACTGGAAGAACGTAATCAATGTCACTGAATTTTACATGTAGAAATTTTTGAAATGCGTATCTTTGGCTATGTATATTTTTACCAAAAAATAAAAAAAGTCCTCCAAGTTCGAGAAAACAAGAGTGTTGACATGGTGTGGGTTGTTAACCAATGTCAAAAAACAATATGCGTACTGACTGTGTAATGAGAAAGTATTTGTTCTATTAACCTTCACCTAAAGTACAATAAAAAAAATAAAAAAAAATATTACAGCCAAGCAAACCTTATGGAGTAGTTCTACTCTGTAATACATGGAGTTGCCAGGAGTCAGAATCAACTCTATGGCAACAGGTTTTCAAGGTGAGCCAAGATAAAGCTGAATTACTATTTTTTTGTTGTTATAGAATACAATAGGTGTATTTCAAGAAGCCTAGATACGAGAAGGCGAGGGGCTTGAAAACGAGATACAATGGGAACTTGAGTGAGTTTGAGAGAGTAAAAGACTAAGGTGTTAAAACAAGTCCTAAGGGGAAAACATGAACAGTAAATGTGTCTTGGAGTTTTGCTAATGAGCTTTAGAAGAGCTATATCTAGTATTAACTGTGCTTCTTACTGTTCTGTAATCCTCTTCCATTATTCCAAACTTTTAGTAAATGTTTGCTACCAACAGCAGTTTTTTTATTATAGTACTTTAGGGAATGAAAGGAAATGGGTGAGGTTCAACATGGGATAAGGAAGGGCAAGAAGAGAACAGCAGTCTGAAAAAGCAGTTGAAAATTCTGCAGAAACAAGAAATAGGACAAGAGAGACCAAGGAAAGTGCAGCTCTCCTTACCCTACCCCCGTAAGGAAATCCTTGGAGATATTAGGAAGGCATAGGACTTCTTTCACCACCTGGGGTGAGGACTTGAATCACTGCATTTGGATATTATAAGGGAGCAAGAGGGTAACCTCAGCAGGCTTGAGACCTTGGGAGGACTCAGCAGATGGACATGTGGGCTATATTTAGGACTGTATCTTACTGTAAGAAAATAGTTTAAGTCTTCTAACTGAAGCAGAAATTCACAAAGCAAGCAAGCACAATAAATATGATCTCATAAAAGAAATTCAGCAAATATATAAATCAATTAATTAAAAGTATACAATTTGCTCTTATAAAATGTACACCCTAAACTATAAAATACAGCTGTATACTCAAAGAAAATGACCAAAAAATATTTGTCTTGTCAACTATGTGACAACTCTTTAATGGGGTAATTGTCTATGAATCTTC
>NW_004444095.1:5509737-5511373 GCF_000243295.1 Trichechus manatus latirostris | reverse complement strand
TCTCACACGGCTGGCAAGTTGATGCTGGCTGTTGTTAGGCTTTAGTTTCTCGCCATGTAGGCCTCTCGATAGGGCTGTTCAAATGTCCTCACAATACAGGGGTTAGCTTCCCCAGAGGGAGTAATCAGAGTCCGAGGTGAAGGCTGCAATATTGTTTGTAACCCAGCTTCAGAAGTCTCACAGCCTCACTTCTACAGTATCCTATTGGTCACACACACACACAAAAACCTGTTGCCATCAGGTCGATTCCAACTCATAACAACCCTATAGGACAGAGTAGAACTGCCCCATAAGGTTTCCAAGGAGCAGCTGTGAATTCGAACTGCTGACCTTTTGGTTAGTAGCCGAGCTATTAACCACTGCGCCACCAGGGCTCCTTTGGTCACACAGGTCAGCCCTAATTCAATGTGGGAGGATAGTATAAAAAGGTGTGGATAGCAGGAGGAAAGGACTGTTGGGGGGCATCTTGATAACTGGCTACCAAGGTGTGGTCTTCTTTGAGTGAAAGAACCCTCTACTTTAATGTCCCCAGAGACGAGCCCAGGGCACGAGTGACTGGAAAAATCAAAGATGACTTCGAACTTTTGAGCTTGTTTAATTGAGAGAATTGTAACCCTGTACTTTAAAGAAATAGAGATGGAGAAGCTTTTATGAGAGGGAAAATTATAAATTTTATTTTTTTAATGTGTTTTTGAGGAGTATAGAGAAGAATGTATTTATTTAATTTTAACTCCTCAAATCTCACAAGCTAATTGAAAGAGAGAAAATTCAAGACAATCCCTTCCAAGTACATGAATTGCATTGTGAATAAGTGGCATGAACCATTGCTTCGTTTTAGATGGAACCTTATGCTTTTCAGTAGATGCTAAAATATTGAAGAAACATGAAAAAAATTCAGGAGAACTTCTTAACAAGCGCAGCGTCCATGGAGATATGATGAGACTGATGATTTTTAAAGGAGTAAAACAGATGATTTCACTTGCTGTGATATACAAAAGCTGGCAAATTTTCAAGGAAACCATAATAGACTTACAGTTTAGACGGATGCATTTTTATTTGCCGTAAACCCAAATACCTAATCTCCGATACCATTTTATAATGAGAACAAGTAACATGACTTCATGTATCTACTCAAATCACACATAGCTGAACCCATTTAACAATACATGGACTCAGGGCTATCCCTTGCCCTTCTTAACCCCAGTGGCTGTTATTCTTACACTCTGGATTGGAAGCTTCATTTTTCCTTTAATTATGTACTAGAACTGCACATACCATCCAAACAGAGACTTTTAAATGCAAATCTGAGTGTGCATGTGAGGGAGAACCTAATAGTTTGCTTGCATCCATACCTCATTCCATTGAAAAATATCATGTCTTTACGTGGTTGCAGCAGGTCCATAACCTGTTCATTAATACATCATCTTGAGAGTTGCAAGATAGTTTGCCCTAAACTTTGACCATTAACAACAAAATACAATTAGGGTCTAATTTCCTACCACTCTGCATCCTGGATTAAATGACATAAATGATTGATTACACTTTAATGTCTTTTTGTCTGTGAAGGAGGTTTCTTTTATTCATATTAAAACTAACGTGCATCTTCTAGACTCTAACCAAACAGCTGTCTGCTTTC
>NW_004444095.1:5501322-5506287 GCF_000243295.1 Trichechus manatus latirostris | reverse complement strand
AGCTGCAGTTAAGCCTTGCGGCAAAACAGAGAGTGGGCTTGGTATATTTGGTATGACACAGATAACTGGAAACAGCATGATGGTGAAAAAATATGAAGAGACTAACCTACTGATCAGTAGTAATACTTTCAAAAGAAAAAATGAGGCGTCTACCTCTACAGCAGTCAGGGATCCATGCTTTTCTGCAAAAAGAAGGGAAATATTCCCCATAGCTTCCCCAGACCAAGAAGAAACAGAAATCAACTTTACTCAGAAACAGATGGAGTCGGAGCATCTACTTTTTGAGAAACGTAAACAAGAAGAACAGGACAGGTTATTAGCATTTCAGTTTCAGAAAGAGATGGATAAAGAACAAATGAAGCTAAACAGGCGAAAAGGATCCCCAGGTAAATATCAGTTATTTACTACATCCTTTTCTCCAGACACATTTCTAATGGGACAGAAGGATTCCAAAGACAGCAACTTCAAGAAACAGAATGATAAGGAACTTTCAAAATGTTGGAGAAGCTTAAGAGATGAAAACCAGCAACCTTCTTTTAAGATTCAGTTAAAACACTCAGCTACTGGTAATGGAAGAAGGATGCCAAATTCTACTAGACATGGTTGTGATGTGCCAACAAGTGCCCATTCCCCACAGCCTAGTAATTCATAGAAAAATATTTTTCAAATGTTTCAGAGATACAGAAAGTAATGCTTGGATGAAGATGTCTTTTGTTATCTAGTAAAACAGGATTGTGAAGCTCCCTTTTTAATTATAAAAGCTTTATGAATAAATTTTCTCTGTAGTGTGTACACATTGTCCTTAGTTAAAGGACTGTGATTACAAGGGAAGAATATACTAATGTGTTTCTGCAAAGCTTAATGATTAGCAAGGGTACCAATCCTTTCCATTATTAACAACTGTGATGTACTAAAGTTGACAGTCCTTATAAAGATGCTTTTGTTAACTTCAATAAATAAAAATAAAAAGAAAGGAAAAGCAACGACCTTCCTGGAGTTTGTTTTCTTGAGGCCTAAGTTCCTTGAAAGGATAATGTTCGAGAGGAGGGAAGAAACATGACAACTTTGAAAGTAGCAAAAGGTAGTCCAGGAAGGAAACTGATGTCTATATGTTACCTCTACCTGCTCCCTTGCTTTCCCTGAAGGAAAATGACTACTTGGTGTAAATGGGAAGGTTGTTCCCTGTGTCCGGTCTGTAGCATCTATCAAGTTTCATGCATCATAGGTGCTGGACACAGTGAAGCTATACAAGTCTAAGGGGCTGTTTTAGTTATCCGTAACAGAAATACCACAAGTGGATGGCTTTAACAAACAGAAATTTGTTCTCTCACATTTTAAAAAGCCAGTTCAGGGTGCAAACTCCAGGGGAAGACTTTCCCTCTCAGTTGGCTCAGGGTGGGAAGGTCCTTGTCATAAATCGTCCCCTGGTCTAGGAGCACCTCAGCACAGGGACCCCAGATCTAAAGGCTGCACGCCACTCTTGGCTCTTCGTGCTTGGTGGTAATGAGGCCCTTCTCTTCTCTGCTTGATTCTCTCTTTTATATCTTAAAAGAGATTGACTCAAGATACAGCTTAATCCTATAGATTGTGTCCTGCCTTATTAACATAACTGCCTCTAATCCTGCTTAATTAACATTATAGAGGTTAGGATTTACAACTCGTAGGATAATCACATCAGATCACAAAATGGTGGACAAGCACACACTACTGGGAGTCATGACCTAGCCCAGTTGACACACAGTTTTAGGGGACACAATTTAATCCATAACAGGGGCCACGCTGACTTAACAGTATGTGGACTAATAACCAGAGAGACATCTCTAATTGTTCTTCTGGGAACTTCATACAATCCTGTGTTGGGACAGCCAGGGAAAGGGTAGGGTTTTAGGGGCTTACCAATATTTGTTGTTGTTGTTAGGTTCCATAGAGTCAGTTCTGCCTCCTAGTGATGACCCTGTGTACAGCAGAACAAAACACTGCCCGGTCCTACACCATCCTCACAACCGTTGCTATATGTTAGCCCATTGTTGCAGCCACTGTGTCAATCCATCTCATCGAGGGTCTTCCTCTTTTTTGCTGACCCTCTACTTTACCTACTACCTTCTCCAGGGACTGGTCCCTCCTGATAACATGTCCAAAGTACGTGAGACGAATCCTGGCCATCCTCACTTCCAATGAGCTTTCTGACTGTACTTCTTTCAAGACAGACTTGTTCGTTCTTCTGGCAGTCCATGGTGTATTCAATATTCTTTGCCAACACCATAATTGAAATACATCAATTCTTCTTTTGTCTTCCTTATTCATTGTCCTCCTTTCACATGCATATGAGACAATTGAAAATACCATGGCTTGGGTCAGGGGCATCTTAGTCCTCAAAGTGACATCTTTGTTTTTTAACACTTTAAAAAGGTTATTTGCAGCAGATTTGCCCAGTGCAATGTGTCGTTTGATTTCTTGACTGCTGCTTCCATATGTGTTTAATATATCACATATATTAAATTGTTGGTTTGTCATGGGATAAAGTAAACTTTGAAAACTGTCATGAGCCAAGAGCATGACTTTGGCTTGTGTTGGGGCACAATTCTCCATGATCTCTTGCATTTCTGTGTGTCTTGCAAGTGAGGATCTAATGGCCTTTTGTTACAGCCTCTCTTTTCAAGACTTCCAATAAATTCCCTTTTGACCTCAAATAGCCCAACTGGCTAAAGACTCTAAATAGAATAACGTTTACGAATTTGGGGGAAAAAAAATGACACTTTTTTTTTTTTTACTTAAATCTAAATTTTGATAGGAACATCAGCTTAATTTACAAATGTGAACAGGCTGCTTTTAGGGGAACAGGTGATGGCAAGTGGTAGGATGATTCAGGGTGTGGAACACAGGAAGTGACAGCAAGATACATTTGTTAATCCACATCTACTTACAATTATTATTACAATTTTAATAAAGGCAAAAAATCCTTATGGAAAAAAATTTAGACATAGAAAATTATAGTGAAAAGTATTTAAACAATGTTCTGTCATAAATATAAAGATTTATATAGTTTTACTTTCTAATCTTATTTAATGACAATTGTATCCATAATATGTGCATATTATATACCTGTTATGTAAATATGTACATATATGTATGTTGTGTGCTGTCCAGCCGATTTCAACTCCTAGAGACCCTATAGGACAGAGTAGAATTACCCTATAGTATTTCCTAGGCTATAATCTTTATGGGAGCAGATCGCCAGGTCTTTTCTCCCACTGAACTGCTGGGTGGGTTCGAACACCGACCTTTCAGTTAGCAGCCAAGCACTTACCCATTAGGCAACCAGGGCTCCTTCATATACGCATATATACATACATGTGATTGTTAAATAATAATGAAAATTGTGACTATGATTTGTTTAGTATTATTGATGTACACACACACACGCACACACACACACGATGACAAGTCCTTACATGAAGCTGGTCATTCTCCTCTCCACTTCATCTTTGATGCAACAGAGCAGCACAGATGTTAAAATCTCACAGTGTGGAAGTGTCAGTGTCAAGGATTCCAATTAGATTGATTTAATTTCATATCCTACAGTTTCTCTATTACTTCACACTGCTTCTCTAGCAGCAAGAGTAGGAGTATTTGAGATCAACTGATTATGAAAATGTAACTTGATGTATCTGTTAACTCACTATTGGCCAACACTTTCAAAATCCCCTTGGCGTTTATATATTCTTTTTCACCATAAGAAATACAAACCTGGTTTCCTGTATGTCATCTCTCTCCATCTATGCCTCTCTATCTTCACTTCCCTTTCTTTCAGTATGAAAATTGCATTGCCCAACAATACTCTGCCTAGATCAGAATCCCACCTAGCTCCAGTTTTGTTCATAGACAGGTGTACATTGATAATAATTAATTCTCTGAGAGTTTCTGCCAAGTCCACAGCTGCTTCTTTGCACAACTGGCTGTCTCATAAAACCAAAAAATCAAACTCATGGCGACCCGTGTGTTACAGAATTGAACTCCATAGATTTTTTTGGCTGTAATCTTTATGGAAGCTCACGAGGCTTTTCTTCCGTGATGCTGCTGGGTGGGTTTGAACCACCATCCTTTAGATCAGTGGTTGAGCGTAAACCGTTTACACCACCCAGGGACCTTGGCTGTTTAATAGCGGGTTGAAATAGTGTGATGAATAAATGTAGCAGAAGCCTTGTTATATTTTTGTCCTCCTGTGAATATATAATGAGAAATCAATGGAAAGGAAGAACAGGTCTGGGGTGGATTAACTGTGGTGGGCAGATTGACCATGAAACTAAAGAAGCTCAAACTTTAGGGCCCTTCACTTCCGTAGGACACTGCCAAGACTCTGTATGTTGTAAGTTTATATTCTTTTTCTTAAAGAGACCACCACCCCAAATTATATATGCACTTTGCATTCCACAACATCTAGATTCTCTCCTGAGAAATTTGTAGGCAATACAGATATTGCTAGCTCAAGAAGGAAAAGAACAGGAAGGAGACTGATCCAGTGAAGGAGAGGAGCAATAAACGGAAAAATGACAACATTGATTTTTTTTAGAAATGGAAAGTTTTTCGGTAATCTAGAAATCTCTTAAGAAGAAGACATGGAGAAAAATCCACCGAACATGCGACTAAGGGCTGAATAAATTTGTGTCTTCTTTTCCACTTGGGAATATTCTTTGGACATAAAATTTCCAAGTCAATTCCTCTATACAATTGGGCTCAAATATATTTAAATTCCAGTTTGTTTTAGGGAAAATTGTGTAAAACTTTAATTGCTTAGGAGCTCTGGTGGTGCAATGGTTAAGTGCTCAGCTGCTAACCGAAAGGTGGGCAGTTTGAACTCACCAACTGCTCCTCAGAAGAAAGATGTGGCAGTCTGCTTCCGTAAAGATTACAGCCTTGGAAACCCTATGGGGCAGTTCTACTCTGCCCTACAGGGTTGCTGTGAGT
>NW_004444095.1:5480698-5500052 GCF_000243295.1 Trichechus manatus latirostris | reverse complement strand
GCTGATTCACTAACTCGTCCAACATCACACAGTGAAGTAGTTTAGAAACAGTGTCGTGAATTCAAGTAATTTCTCTGCCAAATTCTGTGGTTGCCTTACTAAATCTAGTTTACTGAGAAACTATGCCTATGCTCCAAAAGGAGAATAAAAGTAGCATTTTATAATAGGCAGATATTTTCCAATAATATCCACCCCACACATCCATCTATCCATTCATTCACTTATTCAACAAATACTGTTTTACCATGAATTATGTACCAGGCTCTGGGAAAATCATCTTAGGCCAAGAAGAAAGAATCTACCATTGTTTATATATGGTTTATGCTTTTATAATTCAGAAGACACAATTTAGATATTTCTTGTGAAGTACAATATATTGAGTGATTTTAAAGTGCTCATAATGATCACTTTTTCACATTTGTACCCTACTCCCCTGCCCAAGTGACACTTGATAAGGGCATAACATGAGTTGAATGGAGAACTGTGGAGAAATTTTATTTGTTCCGTGTTCATGAAATTACACGGTTCTCACTCACGCAAGTTCAGTGGTACAAGCCGATTGTTTATAACATCCCTAGTTAGATATTTTATTTTACATTGTTCATAATTATATCATGCAACTAAGCATGCTGGGCCTTTATCAAAGACAATACTGTGTGTATGTGAAGCCATGTCACATTTCTCCATTGCCCACAGAACCAGGGCTCTGACTATATTTCACACCTCTGTATTTTGTGAGAGGAGAAGAGAGGAGCTATGACTAGTCAAGGTCAGTGGACTCTGTGAAATTTATGAATGCCAGTTCCAGCCCTGTAGTATAGAATATTACATTATGAGAACCTCTTCTTTCTTACCATTTCCCAGCATCCTTGGAGGTCACATGTAGAGGAGAGGTGTAATAGTGTTTGACTCCATTTTTTTTGCATTGAAAATATGCACTTGATTTATTTAAATACAATGTTAAAATATAATATCAATTACTCCCAGCTTCTTGTTCTAAACTGGATTTAGTCTCTTAACCTCTCACTTCCCTTTAAAGAGAGTAAGAGTGAGCAATAGACATGAAAGAAAATGAGTTTTGCAAGAATAAAGTGGTACAAACGTGTACACCAAAAGCAAGTAGACCCGTTAATTATCCTGCTTACAGGTTTACACACACATGTTTTTATGACTCCATCTTTGGTACCTGACTTCTGTCATCTTTGAGGCTTCACCCCTCCCTCTTTCCCTTTTTCCCTACATTAGGGCAAGCTGAGAAGAGAATGTGGGTGCTCCCTCCTTTGGTGCCAGTAGGAAATTCAACCCATAAATGGTGCATCCCAGGAACCCTCACCCCAGACTAAACCTCTAAGCACCCAAAAACTTCATGCCAGTCACCCCTCACTACTTTATCAAGCCATTTTAGGACCTGTTTGGGAACCTGCCCTGCTCTGCCCAGAAAGACTCATTATATGAGTAAAAACTGTTCACGGTGTGTGTATAGCATTATCAACCTTGATATCTGTCTTAGTCAGCTAGTGCGGCTGTAACAGAAATGCCACAGTGGATGGCTTCAACAAAGAGAATTTTATTCTCTCACAGTCCAGTAGGCTACCAGTCCAAATTAAGGGCATCAGCTCCAGGGAAGTCTTTCTCTCTCTGTCAGCTCTGGAGGAAGGTCCTTGTTACCAATCTTCCCTTGGTCTAGGGGCTTCTCCACATAGGAACCTCAGGTCCAAAGGATGTACTCTGCTCCTGGCACTGCTTTCTTGGTGGTATGAGGCCCCCTTGTCTTTCTGCTCGCTTCTCTCTTTTGTATCTTAAAAGAGATTGGCTTAAGATACTATCTAATCTTGTAGAGCTCATCAACATAACTGCCACTAATCCATCTCATTACATCATAGTGATAGGATTTGCAACACATAGGAAAAATTGTATCAATCACAAAATGGAGGACAACCACACAATACTGGGAATCATGCCCTAACCAAGTTGACACATGTTTTGGGGTGGCGCAATTCAATCCATGACAACATCTGAACAAAATATTGAGTGGTGGCTCATACCATCTCTGCAGATAACTATAAGAGCAAAGTAGCACAAAGGAAGGCTCATGGGTCCCTGAGCGACTTAATAGAGTAGAACCTTCCATTGCTGATTGTATTGGTCTCTGATGTGAGTGAGCAATACAAATTTATTGCATCAACCCGCTGAGATTTTAGTCCAATGTACCATGAATAATACAGAAATTAGTACCTTGAAATGGGGCCCTTATATAGCAGAAACTGAAATTTGCAGTTGGACGGTAAGAGTAGGGGTAAGGTGGCAAGGAATCTAATGCTAGGAAGATAGTATGTTATGGATTGGCGATATACTTGGTAAAATTTTTACCTGCGGTATGTGGGAGGCAGATCAGAGTCTATTATGCTTGTAGATTGAGGGAAAGAAGTGGAAAAGCAGAACTTAAATAGTGCAGGTTGTTTGGTAGTAGCTGTATTTGATAAATACTATGAGATAGAGCTGAGCTCTGGAAAGAATATAGCTATCTGAAATAAACATGAAGTGTAATAGAGAATCCAGAAATCTATGGCCTTGCAGTGCTGAAAAAAATCAAGAACTTCTGGACTCCAAATGTATATGAGAGTCAAATAGGCTTTGAGCAGAAAGGCCCAGTGAGATTTCACACTTGAACAAAGTGACTCAGCATTATAGCAAAGGTCAGATTAAGGATATAACCTCTCCACTAAAATCTGATAGCTTCAAGACAGCTGCCACTAAATTTAGAGAAAGAAGCAAGGGATAAGTTATCCATGGCCCCTGAGTTGGTCTATAGGACAGAGTGGAACTGCCCCACAGGGTTTCCAAGACAGAAGCGGACTGCCACATCTTTCTCCCATGGAGTGGCTAGTGGGTTCAAACCACTGACCTTTCGATTAACAACCAAGCACTTTAACCACTGCACAACCAGGGCTCCATAAGAGATGAGTTTGTACAGAAATTTAGCAGTTTTGAAACAATGACTAGGAAAAAAATGTGAGAGAGCTCACTGGCACACGGGACTTCCTAGAAAAATGTGGTTCCGAAGCCTACTAGGTTTTTGAGAGAATTATATTACCAAATCAACCACAACCTTTGTCTGGCGGAAAAATACTGTAACTTTTCAGAGAGCCTTAAAACAATCCTTGCACAGGAAGGAGGGTACAACATTGCACAGCACCCCATGAAAGCATGCTCTCAAACACATATTTTTTATGTCACTAAGGGGAATCATGGACAAGGAAGAGCCTCTCAGAAAGTAGAGCCAGAATCTGAGGAGAAAAATGGGCAAGGAGCTTTTCCCAGAGACCAGAATCTGGACATTCACCATGTCTGTCCATCGAGATTTCAGAATTTATATGCACTAAGGACTGTTGGGAATATACTCAAGGTCATACTTTGGCTCTCGTGGACTAGTTCTAATTTTTGTCGGTTTCAACTTGAACTTGCATATCACACGCAAGTAAAATTTTGCTAAAGATCATTCAAAAGCGGCTGCAGCAGTATATTGATAGGGAACTGCCAGAAGTTCAGGCAGGATTCAGAAGAGGACTTGGAACCAGGGATATCATTGCTGATGTCAGATGGATCCTGGCTAAGAGCAGATAATACCAGAAAGACATTTACCTGTATTTTATTGACTATGCAAAGGCATTCAACTGTGTGGATCATAACAAATTATGGATAACATTGCGGAGAATAGGAATTCCAGAACAATTAATTGTGCTCATTAGGAACCTGTACATAGACCAAGAGGTAGTTGTTCGATAAGAGCAAGGGGATACTGCGTGGCTTAAAGTCAGGAAAGGTGTGCATCACGGTTGTATCCTTTCACCATACCTATTCAATCTGTACGCTGAGCAAATAATCTGAGACGCTGGACTATATGAAGAAAAACATGGCATCAGGATTGGAGGAAGACTCATTAACAACCTGCGTTATGCAGATGACACAACCTTGCTTGCTGAAAGTGAAGAGGACTTGAAGCACTTACGATGAAGATAAAGACCGCAGCCTTCAGTATGGATTACACCTCAGCTTAAAGAAAACAAAAATCCTCACAACTGGACCAATAAACAACATCATGATAAATGGAGAAAACATTGAAGTTGTCAAGGATTTCATTTTACTTGGATCCACAATCAACACTCATGGAAGCATCAGTCAAGAAATCAAAAAATACATTGGGTTGGTCAAATCTGTTGCAAAAGACCTCTTTAAGGCGTTGAAAAGCAAGGATGTCACCTTGAGAACTAAGGTGTGCCTGACCCAAGCCATGGTATTTTCAATTGCCTCATATGCATTCGAAAGCTTGACAATGAATAAGGAAGACAGAAGAAGAATTAATGCCTCTGAATTATGGTGTTGGTGAAGAATATTGAATATACCATAAACTGCCAAAAGAAAGAACAGGCCTGTCTTGGAAGAAGTACAACCAGAATGTTCCTTAGAAGCAAGGATGGTGAGACTATGTTTTACATACTTTGGACATGTTGTCAAGAGAGATCAGTCCCTGGAGAAGGACATCATGCTTGGTAAAGTAGAGGGTCAGCGTATAAGAGGAAGACCCTTAATGAGATGGATTGACACAGTGGCTGCAACCATGAGTTCAAGCATAATAATGATTGTGAGGATGGCGCAGGATTGGGCAGTGTTTCGTTCTGTTGTTCATGGTGTTGCTATGAGTCGGAACTGACTCGACGGCACCTAACAACAACAACAACAAGGACTGTTGCATGTTCCCATGCATTCCCTTCTAATTAGGGATGGTTATTGTTGTGATTAGGAGCCCTGGTGGTGCAGTGGTTAAGCTCTTGGCTGTTAACTGGAGGGTCAGCGGTTCAAACCCACCAGTTGCTCCATGGGAGAAAGATATGGCAGTCTGCTTCCATAAACATTACAGCCTAGGAAACCCTATGGGGCAGTTCTACTCTGTCCTATAGGGTCACTATGAATCGGAATCTACTCGATGGCAATGTATTTGGATTATTGTTGTGATTGGAGTCCCTGGGTGGCTTAAATGGTAAAGTACTCAGCTGCTAACTGAAAAGTTGGCAGTTTGAGTCCACCCCGAGACACCTCAGAAGAAAGACCTGGTGATCCACTTCCAACAAATCGGTTATTGAAAACTCTATGGAGCACAGTTCTACTCTGACACACATGGGGTCTCCATGAATTGGAAATGACTCCACGGCAACGGGCTTGTTTTTGGTTTATTGTGGTCATGTCCCTGTTACAATAATTTTTATTGAATGTGGTTTGGAGAGCACATTGCTTGACTTGTTAGGTCTTAGGTTGCAAGAACACAAGGTGCCTTATCCAGGTTTGATGAGTAGGAAGGACTGTGTATCATCCAGAGATCCTATATTTTGAGCTGGCTGGAGTGACTGGTTAAAACTTGAGGTGTCTCCCTGGGGACGGGAAGAATGTTTTATAAATATGCGGGAGCAGGGAATGAGATATATGATGACCAGAAGGGTAGACTCTTGTAGAAACTGATTAGATACTTACCAAATCCATTCCCTCTTCCTAGGCACCCTGAAACATTTCTCAGCCCCCTTGCACCTCTAAGAGGCCATATGACTAGTTCTTGCCAATTGAAAGTGGGTGGAGGTGGCATATTACTTTTGGACCGAAGCATTGTAATGACAATGTCCTGAACCAGAATCAGCATAAGGCTGGTTCCTATGAGGCTGAGTTCAAATATACCTCCACCTTCCCACTTCTCCATTATTTCACTTTCTATTTCTCTGCTGGGTTTGATAATTTGCCTCAGCAGTCCCAAAGAACTCACAGACTATGTTCATGATTACATGGTTTGTCAGGGTAGCAATGCAGAAGTAACAGGATATATAATTTGGGTTGCAACATCAGAAAACTCAGGGTACAACTCAGGGTCAGGTATATGGGCAAGGTCTGGGAAGGTCCCCAAAGAAGAGAGTATGTCTCTCCCTTTGTCAGCCAGTCAACCAGGGCAGCTTCAGATAAGTTTCCAGCTGTAACAGGTCTTCCTCAGGGTGGCTCTCCAGCAGCTCTCCTCTCATCAGGGCAGCTCTGCCCTCAGGTTCCATGGTTTTTATAAGCCAGCCCATATAATCCTTGTCAGTTACAAGGCAGGATCCCTAACCAATCTGGGTAAAGGTCAGCTACAGTGTAATTATCCTTAACCAAACCATGTAAAGGTCAGACTGGGTTCCCCCCCTCCCCGAGCCAATCCATGTAGAGGTTACCTTGGGTGGGAACCCCTGGCCAATCCAGATATAGGTCATCTACTTGGTGCCTACCCCCCGCCCCAGCCTATCCGGGTAAAAGTGGGTCACTAGACAGGGCTCAAGAACCAGGACCAAAAGGCCAAATTGAAGGTGATGCCACACCTCCCAGGCTTTTAAAAATCAATGCGACAAAGGAGGCAGTAGTTCATCCAGGCAATTAGACCAGCAGTCCAGTTCCTCTTCTGATTCCTGGCTCTCCTTTTTACTCTGCTGCTCCAGGAGAATACAGACCAACTGTTGTATCTTGCTTGGATGGCTGCTGGCAAGCTTTTAAGACCGCAGGCACTACTCAACGAACTAGGAGGTAGAACAGAAACTCTAAAAACAAGGTTAGGCCAATTCACTGGACTATTCCATGAAACCACGCCCCTAAACCTTTGAACCAAGAAAACTAATCCTATGAGGTGTTTGGTTGTACCTAAGTAGTGTCAGCAGCTCCTACCTTTCTTTCTTTTCTTTTCTTTTCTTTTTTTTTTTTTGAGGGCCTATTAGGAGATTCTAACAGAGGCACATGCCTACTCATATAACCCAGACCAAAAAAGTGGTTCTTATCTTGCTTGGAAGATGGTCCAGCTTCAATAAGTCAGCCACTTCAGTAAAAGAAACACCTGGAGTAAAGGAAGTACTTGCCTGGTCCTTCCTTATCTGTTGATTCATCCAAGGAAATAAATTACAGAAGTCAGAGAGGGAGGGAGACCCAAATTGTCACTCTAGATGCATCCCCTCAAAACCAAGAACTCTTTGCTGTCGAGTTGATTTTGACTCATAGTAACCCTGTAGGACAGAGTAGAACTGCCCCATAGGCTTTCCAAGGAGTGACTGGTGGATTTGAACCGCCCACCATTTGGTCAGCAGCCTGAGCTCTTAACCACTGTGCCACCAATGGACATTCCTTCAAGGAACCATAAATTCAGGGATAATAGCAACATGCAAACCACCACAGTATGACAAACTGACAGACAGGTGGTGGTCCCTATGTTTGAACACCATCAAATTTTACATTAATCAGTCATGTGATTTTCTTAGCACAGGCAGGAAAAGTTTGACTTCTATTTAAAGCTGAAACAGAAACAAGAAAAAAAAATATATGTTTGCACACACCCCCCCCACACACACACATACACACACATTTTACAACATATTTAAGCACTACAACCAATAGGTGCTATTACCTGCATGGAAGTTGGAGGTGACTGGCACCCTGCATGGCTAGCTAATGAGCTTGGTGAGAATTAATTTGTGCCACCCCCAAGTTAGGAGGTAAGGAGGAGAAAACAAGAAGCCATTATAATTCATCATTCCTATATAGATTGGGCAAAACATTCCTGGAATTCTCCCAGACAAAACAAGAAATAGAACCAAGAAAGAAAAGAGAATAAAGAAAGGAAGACAGAGGTAAGTGAGGTATGATACACATTATTCTTTTTGTGTTGGTGACTTTTCGGCTCATTCATTTCAGCCCAATGACTGTTGCTTTCATGCTTGCTCAGCCCTCCTCTCCCTGATGGCAGCCGATTGTCTGGTATCGATGATGATGATGTAGTAACTGTGACAGTCTCTAGGGGTATCTCCTTCCTGGCAGAGATTGACAAGAAACCACAGAAAGACTTATTTAGGATGGATTTGAGCAGAAAACAGAAAAGGGGGAGAGCAGTGTAAGAAGCAGGAGCCCTGGTGGCGCAGTGTTTAAGAGCTTGGCTGCTAACCGAAAGGTCAGTAGTTCAAATCCACCAGCTGCTCCTTGGAAACCCTATGGGTGCAGTGCTACTCTGTCCTGTAGGGTCGCTATGAGTCGGAATCAACTCGAACGCAACGGGTTTTGGGGTTTTTAGTGTAAAAAGCACTCTCAGAATGCTAAAGCTTGATGGATTTTAAAGATCACTGAGTTCTAGTCCTTTGTTTTTCCAAGGGGGAAACTGAGACCCAAAGGTGTTAAAGGGACTGTTGAAGGCTACGGCGATTTCCAGATGTGACACCTTTTCATCAGTCTAATCGCCTGTAAAAGCTGTGCGTGGAGAACTGATCCCAGGGAGTTTCCTCATAGCCAACAATTCTACCACTGAGGAAAAGTTTCACTCTTAGAGTATGCTCTGTCCCTGTGCTCCCTCAGGTGTTCCTGCTTTCTCATTCCAACTCTCAGGGATCAATTTTGAGTAATTCTCCTTAATAGAGCTGTCTTTCTAAAGGGCTACTTTTGCTTAAAGCACTTAAATATTATAAAAATCCCGCATTACCACCGTTCTTTTACTTTCCTAGACATTAGAATAAACCAGTTGAAACAAATGATGTTATTACAGTGATTTTCGTTGTTGATTTTAGCTCTGTAGGCAACGCCACCATTGATTTACTTCAAGAGGTTTAACAGCCCTACTGCTGAAAAACCAGATCTGTGTGAATCTGTATCAGGATTCCACCTCTGGCATCTGGACTATCACAGTCCGGGACACCAAACCAGACAGGAGTGAAAACCAGGACTGCCCAGGCAAACCCCACTGTGTATGGCCCACTATCTATCTCTGGCTAGTTTGATGAGAGCAATTAAATTGTGTCTTCCTTTTTCTTTATACTGAGGTCCAGTGTTTCCAGTAACTGCTATCTGAACATTTTGATCCTAGTGACAACAATCAAAGAATTGACAAGGATTGTCAGGATGGCACAGAACCGGGCATGTTTTGTTCTGTTGTACAAGGGGTCACTATGAAATTCTAGTAAAAACTCCTCAAGGCTGTTCTGACTCTGGTTTTAATGAAAATTTTCAGAACAATCTTGACTGATTTTTTTTTTTAAGGGATTTGGATTTTTTTTATTTTATTATTTTATTGTTTATTTTATTGTCCTTTAGATGAAAGTTTACAGAGAAAATTAGTTTCTCATTAAACAATTAATACACAAATTGTTTTGTGACATTGGTTGTCAACCCTGTGACGTGTCAACACTCTCCTCTTCTCCACCCTGGGTTCCCTGTTTCCACTTATCCAGTTTTCTTGTCCCTTCCTGCCTTCTCATCTTTGCTTTTGGCCTGGTGTACCCATTTAGTCTCCTATACATGATTGAACTATGAAGCACGTTTCTCACATGTGTTATTGTTTGCCCTGTAGACTTGTTTAATCTTTGGCTGAAGTGTGAACCTCAGGAGTGACTTCAGTACTAAGTTAAAAGGGTGCCCAGGGGCCATACTCTTGGGGTTTCTCCAGTCTCTGTCAGACCAGCAAGTCTGGTCTTTTTTTTTTTATGAATTTGAATTTTCTTCTACATTTTTCTCCAGCTCTGTCCGGGACCCTGTATTGTGATCCCTGTCAGAGCAGTCGGTGGAGGTAGCCAGGCACCATCTACTTGTTCTAGGCTCAGTCTGGGGAAGGCTGTGGTAATTGTGGTCCATTATACTTTGTCAGTTGAGCTAGATGTCCCCCGAGACAAGATTGTGTGTGTTAAGCTCAGGAGTCAGAGTGTCCTGTAGGCATAAGGGGAACAGTTAAGATGGAGTGTTATGTGATAGATTTGATTTTTTTTTTAATGTTGGTGACTGTCATCAGAGCTTTGAGGATGGACTTAATCAGGAAGAGATTGATGTCAGAGAGACTGTTTTTCTATCAGTTTCTTAAACATTCCTAAGAGGGTCACAGACGCTGATTCCTGACATAGTCTGCTGTGGATACTGTGGTGCACCTCCTATACCCACCTGCCAGGACTGAGACACTCATTCCCAGGGCTGCCAAGAATGCTGGTTGCTTAGTCCCACCCCAAAATTGCCTTCAGCCAAAGAGAACCTTCTCATCCAAGGTTATGCCCCCTCCCCAGAGGCGACCCACATCCAACGGCTGGTCAGTGTAGAGGTACAAAGGCCTCGCTCCCTTGCCTCAATTTGCGATATGGTGATGGGCAGGGATAGTGTTACAGCTTCGCTTGAGATCAGCTGAGGTCTGTGTTGGAAGAGCTTCATAGTTCATCTTTCCTTTCTGCTTCCAATCCTACTTTCTCTCTCCTTAATTAACAGATTTTATTCCTGAGAAAGTTCCCTGCATGCAGATATCCATCTCAGAGTCTGTTTCCCAGGGAACCAAGCCTGGATAGTTGGTGCTATGAGTGGTCTGAGGAAGAAGATTCAAAACTGGGATGTGGCACTTTATCATCTGCTGGCCAACTGGCAATAAGGACCACTTTACTAGTGGTAAGTGGAATACTGATAGCCTCTGACATGCTGTAGCATTGGGATTGTTAAAATTTCACCAAAAGTAAAATAGGATGAGATAATGGTGGAAGGGAATGCATTGGCAGGTATCATATCTCAGATTTTGAGAGGTTCTGCAGAAGTAATAATTATTAACACTATGGAATTGGATGGCTGTTGACCAATGCATTGATGAAAAGCAATGAGAAGCTGAGAGTAATTTTTCACCAATTTAGAGTGAAAGGTGAGAGTCAAAGGGTCTCCTTAGCAGCATGTAAACATACTGTCATACCTGTATTTTGAGGATGGAAAAAGCTGAAGATCAGACCAAGACTTAATTAAAAGAGTAGCAGAGCTCAAGAAGGTTGAGCTATCAATGGCAGCAAACCTTCTACACTAGGACCCATAGTGGGAAAGAGTGGCACCCTAAGACTTCTGATGGGACAATCTAGGTTGAAACCAAACCAAAACCAAACCCACTGCTGTTGAGTAGATTCCAACTCATAGCGACCCTGTAGGACAGAGTAGAGCTGCCCTATGGGGTTTCCAAGGCTGTAAATCTTTATGGAAGCAAACTGCTACATCTTTTTCCTGCAGAAGGGCTAGTGGGTTCAAACCACAGATCTTTCAGTTAGCAGCCAAGTGCTTAGCCACTGCGCCACCAGGGCTCCTGTAATCTAGGCTGAGGTACTTGTAAATGTTGAGTCTTCAGATTTCCCTGAACCCTTTGGACCTGCAGAAGTGGTTTCTCCCTGCAAAGGGTAGTTGCACCCCACCCTTGCTTCAAAACAGTGTAGAGGTCTCTGCCTTGCTTTCAACATGGCCCCTCTCAAGATCTATCCCACCTTCCCTCCTGGCCTCCAGACCAACAACTAAGTGTTAATCACAACATAACCCAGTAGGATTCTTAGACCTGTTAAGGGAGGAAACTGAATATACCACATCGAAGCTGCGGAGTCTAAGAAACATTTGCCAGCAGCAACTGGGAGAGTGCCCATGGGTGTAGAGTGAATATACTACACAAGGCTGGAACACCCACTAGCAGACTGTATTCTTTGAGAAAGCCCAAGGAAGAGGAATATGCTAATGCAGAGGGATATCATCCAATTCTATGGGAATGCTTCTCTATAAAATATGATTAAAGATGAAAAAATTTACATGTGTGCAGAAGTTAATTGCAACTTCATTTGTAATAGTGAAAAATAAGGAACCTAAAAAGTTAGAAGTGGGAAGTATTGGTGAATAAAATATAGTATACCTTGATGGATGAAATATTATATAGTCATTGAAATGACATTTCTAAAGAAGGCATAAAATATGGAAAAGGTCTTCTGTTACAATGCTAAGTAAAAAGTAAAAGCAGGATACAAAATTGTACTTATGCTGTATAGCCATATTTATTTAAAACAAAAGCTATACATAGGAAGGATATACATTCAAATGTTGGCAACTTTACTTTAGTGGTGTGCTTTAGTTAAGCGTTGTTTTTTTTTTTTTTAATTTTTTCCTCCTTTCTACATTTCTGCTTCAAGAAAATTCCTTTGATTTACTCTTGTCATGTTCAACAGAGCTTGTTCACCAGTATGCCTGGCTCTGTTATATCTATGTATAAGACATTTATGATTTTCTTATAATTGAACTTTTAACACTTAGAGAATTTTAGGATACTGTTTCCCTCTCTGATGTCATTTGCCCAAACATAGATTAGGCAGTCTTGTTTGCATGGTACAAGTTACCCATAGTCCAGATTCATCTAGAGCTTTTCCAAACTTTATTAAACCATCTGAATGTAACTAAATAATACTGCTAGGAACAGAGATACATCTTTTGGGGAGCATTTTTATATCCTGCTGCATAACTTTTTAAAATATTTTAATTAGTATTAACTACTATTTTTTCTACCTAACCTGGAGTTTATACTCAGACATTGAAGAAATTGAGGCTTGTAAGTATATGATACTAAATGTGAAATCTTCTATGTAGTTATAATCTGAGGTTGGGATTATGGATGCTGGAGGCAGACTCCCTGACTATATAATTGGGCAAGACACTTAATCCCTTGCTGCCTCAGGGGCCTTATTTGTAAAATGGAATTGTATCTGTTTTATAGGGCTGTTGTAGAAATTAGCGGAGGTAATACATATAAAACAGTTCTTAGGACAGTGCCTAGCAATAATATATGTTCAGTATTTGCTGTTACTATTATTGCCCTCAGTTTTAAGATGACTTTTTAGTTACAACATATCTGGGATATTTCTTTGTCACTATATACTTCTTTCATAGTCAGGCTATTTATCTTTTTAATTCTGTTAGAAGTGATTGAAGTAGGGATTCTCTTATTGTTTTTTTCTGCATCAGCACCACTAGTGATGTAGACATTTGTTCATTAGTAACAGGTTACGAGGTCTCAAACTGAGAGCCAAAAGCCATACTGATAAACAGTGAATGAAAACAATGGATTTAGCTCGCATTTCTGGAATTTCCAGCTTGATTTAAGATTTTCCATGCTGCTGCCTTATCTTTTTCTGCCTTCAGAATTTTAGTTTTCTCTCTCTTCAATGACATGAAAAAAAATCTGTTAAGAATACTGTACTCAAGAGTGACTAAGATCACCCACAGTAGGATTTCATCTTGGCAGAAGAAACTATTCTCCTCATCATTCTTATAAAGAAAAGTGAAATAGCCTTTTCCACATTCTCTTTCTCTCCCCAAGACAGTAATTTTGTTTTTCCTAAGCTTCTGCCAACAGGAATCCCTAGCTAGAAGTAGCTGTAATCCAACATCCTCTTGAGAGCACTTAGAGCAATCTTAGCTCTTTCTTGAATTTTTCCTTTCCTGTAGGTATCAGACTCTTTCTGCTTCTGTCACGTTGTCTCTGCTCCAATAGGCATTATTTAACATCCAGCTTAGCCCAGATTACATGTTTCCACCAAAAGAAAGATAGAAAGAGGGGGAGAGAGAGAGAGAAGAAGAAGGAAGTTGGAACTTGTTTAAAAAAACAATTCAGGGAGGAGAAAACTAAAATAATAACAATAAGCTTTTAAAGATAAGAAAAATGCTACATTCCTTAAAGAAGTAGTGGATGCTATTAAAAATTAAAAATAAAAATTTAGAGACTAGGAAAGATATCTTGGAAATGAAATTGAAATATCAATAGAAGGGTTAGAACATAATATCAAGGAAATATTTCACCAAGTAGAAGAAAAAGATAAAGAATTGCAGTTTAGGATGAAGAAAATTGAGAAAAGTAGAGAATAAATCTGGAATGACTAAAATTTGAATAACAAGAGTTTCATAACAAGAAAACAGAGGGGGGAAACAAGGTGGTGGGAAATTATTTTTGGAAAAAATCCTCCAAGAAAACTTTCCAGAAGTAAAGACATAAATTCCTTGGATTAAAAAGGCACATTCAGTGACAGAAACATTAATAAACAAACTAAAAAAAAAAGGGTACAGTTATACAAAAACCTATACCAATGATAAAGAGAAAATCTTAAAATATTCCAGAGAGATAGATGAAGTCACATACCAAGGATCAAGGATCAGAATGACACTGGACACCTCACTGGCAACACTGAAATCTAGAAGGCAATGGAGAAATACTTGCAAAATTTTAAGGAAAAATTATTTCCAAACTAAAATATTGTATCCATCTAAACTATCAAATGTGAACTGGAACTCTTCACTGTTCCAGAAGAAGAGCCTGCTCATTGCAGAACTATCAGTTGTGTTGCCCCATGGATGATCCAAACCAGTAATTACGAGGACTGAAAGGGCTGAGTTGATCCTACAAATGGTTACATGGCAGTCATCTCATCACTGGAGCTGATCTATGAGCATCAACTGCAGATATTTATTTGATTGTTTCTTAGCTTGAATGATTTTGGTTAAAGCAAATGAATGATCACATTTTGGTATAAAGATTTTCCAAAAGGACATTGTAGTCAACAGACATGAATTTAAAACATTCTAGCCCTGACACTTATTCTCTGAGTGATTTTGGATGAGTGTTGCAGGCTGGGTTCCCCAGGTTGCAGAATTTAAAGTGGAGTTTAGTAGGAAGGATGTTTAGTAAGGTGCCCCCTGGGGATCAATAGCTGGGGAAAGGAGGGGAAGGAGGAAGGACTGGGTAGAGGGAAAAGTCGAGCTTCTGTGAAGTCCCAGTGGTGGCCTCAACCAGCCCCATGGGGAGCTCTGAAGCTGGGACACCCTTCAGAGTTGTCCTGAGTTAGGCTAAGACAGGCACATTTTGTGCTTAATTACTTTCATCCTTTCAACAGAGATTTATCAGTACAGAAAATCCATTTGATTGTTTGATAGAACAAGGACAATGGTAACATAGGGATATAACTTATTGGCATGAATTGAATTATTCTGAGGCATTCTAAATAACACAAAGGTAGCAAAAATAAGAAGCTGACCTATTAGAGAAGGGGAGATTTTTCAGGCTGGGGATTTTACACCAAGATGAGAAACTCAGCCACAGCTGCCATTTAAAAGCTGCCCTGAGTGCATTCAGATACTTGGAACTATTTTTAGGCCTCATCATCTTCCTGACAAAGCTTTTCTATTTTCAGCTCACAAGAAAATTGGAAACCATCCTGTAAAGAGGTTGCATTTTAACTTGCAGTTTATAATACCCATCTGCAGGTGAAAACTAGGCTTCTGTACTCAACATGCAGTCTTAAAATGCGACTTTGTCTTTAGCAAGGGAGGTACTTTAACTAGCATAAATCATTCAGTCCATGAAATTATATGAATAAAATAGCGGTTTTTA
Source organism: Trichechus manatus latirostris (assembly GCF_000243295.1). NCBI lineage: Eukaryota > Metazoa > Chordata > Mammalia > Sirenia > Trichechidae > Trichechus > Trichechus manatus. The sequence continues at coordinate 5,484,820 of NW_004444095.1, read as the reverse complement.
ATTCTTTCTTCCAGGATTCTTAAGATTAATGAGACCAAGATTTAAAAGAAATCAAACCTACAATGATTGTTCTTGCTGATGTACAGAAACCCATATGCCTCACTCTATCCATCATGAATTGACATAAATCAATTAATCTATATACTGACAAATATTAAATGATCACCTACTATATATTTTATGCTGCCCTGAGCATTATGGATAAATCCAATTTGAATATAAAATATGGACTCTGCCCTTATATTGTATATTACCTAGTTATTCAAGACCCATAGAACCTGAAAAATTATAGTTACAAACTTGAGTGCATCAGTTGGGGTTTGGGGTTGCAAGCTGAAACTGATTTTGGCTAATGTGAGCAGAAAATAGATGTATTAGAAGGATACCTGTCAGTGTGCGGAATTGACAGGATGGCTAGAGAAGCAGGCTCAGCAGATGAAAACACAGAGATGCCGTCTCAGAACAGAACATTACCCGCTGTTCTCACTGCTGCTGAGCCCAGCCCCTGTGGCAGACACTGCCATAGCTGCACATCTACTTGCTCCTTTCCTTTGCCTTTGTGACACTTTCCCAAACCTCAGAGTCCCTGACCAGAGAGTCCAGTTGTCCTGGGTTGGTCACCAGTGGCAGGGGGAAGGAGCTTCTCCCTTTTTGGTCCTGTCTCCCATAAAGATTCCCTTTAGATAGGATTCCTCCAAACTAACCAGGGAAATTGGTGCTGGGAAATTATATGTTTACTACAATGTGAATTTCTTGGAGTGTCCTGGAGTCCAGTGGACAAAGGTCAAAAAGGATGGGATAGACAGGGGAAGGGATAAACTGATGTGTGTTGGCCCAGGGCTAGGGGCACTGGGGTCCAGGAAGTGGGGCAGGGCTGGGGCTGCAAGCCTTAGTAATGCTGCATGATCAGAAGCCTTGGTGCTGCAATTCAAGGAGGGCAAATGCCACTCCACAATCCCTGAGATGCTCTAATCCTCCTGCTTCTACCACCCTAAGTGGCTGTGTTCCCCAGTGTCTTGAGGGGTCGTTCCTCTGTCACCTGGTCATAAAGACCATTGGGCCTGAGAGCTAGATGGGACCGTGGAGATCAAGCTGGGCTGAAGGATGTTCCATATTTCGCAGAGGACAGCTCTCAGGCCCAGAGAAGGAGAGTGGTTTCCTCAAGACTGGCCACTCAGCAGCAGAGTCAGAATCAGAACCAGTGTTCTGAAAGAGGGTAAAGAGCAGTGGGGAACTACCAGGGCCTCAGTCAGAGGTCCGCAGATTTCGGAAGTGTGTAGATTTGGGAAATAAAGATTTACAGAAGCACCCATGGACTTGAAGAGTATAACTGAGCTCTTATTTTCTATTCCAATAATAAGTGACAAAAGTTGCCCCATCAGAATTTGGGAATATGAAATGAATAAGGCCAGTTACACCGCTTGATGCCACAAAGCCATGAAAATCACGTTTGTGAGAGCTGTTGCAGGACAGCCATGCCTCCCACTGCCTTTCCACGGAACACAAATCAATTGAAACGCCATTCTAGCACTGCACTCTAACGAATATCAAATACCAACTGCTTCTCCATGCTGACAGTAAGTGGGCCCCATTGGTTTTTTCCTCTGACTCCAGTGGCATCCCACTAATGAAGCCTGTCTCTATGGACTTTTGCTGTCTGTGCTAACGTGCGTGTGGGAGGAATGCATATCAGAGGTCCCGGCCCCGTGAGAGCGGTTTGTGGATAAAGAGCTTGTGCTCTGATATTATGAGGGGTCTTAGAACCACAGCCTACCCTAGAACATCTAACTGAGGACAGTATTGCAGCCACAAATTTACCTCTTATCAAAGTAAGTTTGCATCTCTGGAGGGTGTGCGTGATGTCAGACCTATGTCCATTAGAGACCATAAACTGCTACAGTAAAAGGATCCTGAAGGGATAGTTACAGACAAGGTTTGTCCACTTGCAGACTATGATGTAAAGCCCTGATTCTCAAATTTGGCTGCACGTTGGAATCATCTGGAGAGTTTTTAAAAAAATATAGCTGATTAGACCCCACCCTCAGAGACTCTGATTTAATCAGTGTGGGCTCTGGCCTTAGCATGGGGATTTTTTTTTTATTGTGCTTTAGGTGAAAGTTTACAGCTCAAGTTAGTTTCTCATACAAAAATTTATACGCACATTTTTACGTGATCCTAGCTGCTATCCCTGTAATGTGACGGCACACTCACCCTTTCCACCCCGGATTTCCCATGTCCATTCAACCAGCTCCTATCCCTTTCTGCCTTCTCATCTTGCCTCCGGACAGGAGCTGCCCATTTAGTCTCCTGTATCTACTTGAGCTAAGAAACACACTCATCACAAGTATCATTTAATATCTTATAGTCAAGTCTAATCTTTGTTTGAAGAGTTGGCTTCGGGAATCGTTTTGGTTCTGGGTTAACAGAGTGTCCAGGGGCCACACCTTCTGGGGTTCCTCTAGCATCAGTCAGACCATTAAGTCTGGTCTTTTTAAATGAATTTGAGTTTTGCACGCCACTTTTCTTCTGTTCCATCAGGGACTCTCTGTTGTGTTCCCTGTCAGGGTGGTCATTGATGGTAGCCAGGCACCATCTAGTTCTTCTCATCTCAGGCTAATGGAGTTTGTAGTTTATGTGCCCCTTTTTGTCTCTTGGGCTAATATTTTCCTTGTGTCTTTGGACATTCTATTTTGCTCCAGGTGGGTTGGGACAAATTGATGCATCTTAGATGGCAACTCACTAGATTTTAATACCCCAGACACCACTCACCAAAGTAGGATAAAGAACATTTTCTTAATAAACTTTGTTATGACAATTGATCTAGATGTTCCCTGAAACCATGGTTCCCAGACCACTGTCCCTGCTACTCTGCACCTTGAAGTGTTTGATTGTGTTCAGGAAACTTCTTAGCTTTTGGTTTAGTCCAGTTGTGCTTATATCCCCTGTATTGTGTGTTGTCCTTCCCTTTGCCTAAGATAATTCTGGTCTACTATCTAGTTAGTGAATACCCCTCTCCCTCCCTCCTCACCCTCATAACCTTTTCTTGAGTTCTTATAATAGTGGTCTCATACAATATGTGTCCTTTTGCGACTGACTAATGTCATCCAGCATAATGCCTTCCAGATTCATCCATGTTATGGGATGTTTCTTGGATTCATCATTGTTCTTTATCATTGCTTAGTATTACATTGTGTGAATATACCATAATTTGTTTATCCATTTGTCCTTTGATGGGCACCTAGGTTGTTTCCATCTTTTTGCTATTGTGAACAGTGCTGCAACGATCATGGGTGTGCATATATCTATTTGTGTGATGGCTCTTATTTCTCTAGGATATATTACAAGAAGTGGGATTGCTGGATCGTGTGCACTTCTATTTCTACCTTTTAAAGGAAGCGCCAAATCGATTGTACCATTTGACATTCTCACCAACAGTGCATAAGTGTTCCAGTCTCTCCACAACCTCTCCAACATTTATTATTTTGTATTTTGTACATTAATGCTAACCTTGTTGGGGTGAGATGGTATCTCATTGTAGTTTTGGTTGGCATTTCTCTAATGGCTAATGATTGTGGGTGTTTCCTCATGTATAAGGTAGTGTAAGGCCTCCCACTTTGTTCTTCTTGAGTAGTGCTTTATTTATTCGGGACTTCTTCCCTTTCCATATGAAGTTGGTGATTTGTTTTTCCATCTCATTAAAAAATGCTGGTGGAATTTGGATCGAGATTGCATTGTATCTGTAAATTGCTTTGGGTAGAATTGACATTTTCATAATGTTGAGTCTACCTATCCATGAGCAAGGTATATTTTTCCACTTATGCAGATCTCTTTTGGTTTCTTGCAGTAGTGTCTTGTAGTTTTCATTGTATAGGTCTTTTGTGTATCTGGTTAGATTTATTCCTAAATATTTTATCTTCTTGTGGGCTATTGTAAATGGTATTGATTTGGTGATTTCCTCTTGGAAGTTCTCTTTGTTGGTGTAGAGGAATTCAACTGATTTTTGTATGTTTATCTTGTATCCTGATACTTTGCTGAAATCTTTCATTAGTTCCAGTAGTTTTGTTGTGGATTCTTTGGGGTTTTCAGTGTATAAGATCATATCATCTGCAAATAGGGCTACTT
>NW_004444095.1:5475049-5480485 GCF_000243295.1 Trichechus manatus latirostris | reverse complement strand
TTTTATCATGAATGGATGTTGGGCTTTGTCAAATGCCTTTTCTGCATCAATTGATAAGATTATGTGGTTCTTGTCTTTTGTTTTATTTATGTGATGGATTATATTGATTGTTTTTCTAATGTTGAACCATCTCTGCATACCTAGTATGAATCCCACTTGGTTATAGTGAATTATTTTTTTGATATGTTGTTGAGTTTTACTGGCTAGAATTTTGTTTAGGGTTTTTGGGTTTATGTTCATGAGGGATATTGGTCTGTAATTTTATTTTTTTGTGGTGTCTCTACCTGGTTTTGATATCAGGGTTATGGTGGCTTCATAGAATGAGATTTGGAGTATTCGATCTTTTTTTATGCTCTGAAATACCTTTAGTAGTAGTGTTGTTAACTCTTCTCTGAAGTTCGGTAGAATTCTCCAGGGAAGCCGACAGGGCCAGGGCTATTTTTTTTTTTTTTTTTTTAATGGAAGCTTTTTAATTACCTTCTCATTCTCTTCTTTTGTTATATGTTTATTTAGTTGTTCAACCTCTGTTTGTGTTAGTTTAGATATGTAGTGTGTTTCTAGAAATTCGTCCATTTCCTCTAGGTTTTCAGTTTTGTTAGAGTACAATTTTTCATAATATTCTATATTTATTCTTCAGCTGGGTATGTTGTGATACTGCCCATCCCATTTCTTATTTGGGTTATTTGCTTCCTCTCCTGTTTTTCTTTCATCAGTTTGGTCAATGATTTTTTGATCTTGTTGATCTTTTCAAAGAACCAGCTTTTGGTCTTGTTAATGTTTTTAATTTTTGTCTATTCTCTGTTCATTTAATTCTAGTCTCATTTTCATTATTTGCTTTCTTCTGGTGCCTGAGGGCTTTTCTGCTCTGTTTCTACTTGTTTGAGTTGTAGGGTTAATGTTTTGATTTTAGGCCCTTTCTTCTTTTTGAATGTGTGCCTTTATTGCTATAAATTGACCTCTGAGCATTGCTTTTGCTGTGTCCCAAAGTTTCTGGTAGAATGTGATTTCATTCTCATTTGATTCTGTGAATTTATTTATTATGTCCTTAATTTATTCTATAACCCAATGGTTTTTGATCAAGGTGTTCAGTTTCCATATGTTTGATTTTTTTCCCTTACTTTTTCTGTTATTGATTTCTACTTTTATAGTTTTATGGTCAGAAAAGACGCTTTGTTATATTTCAATGTTTTGGATTTTGCTAAGGCTTGCTTTGTGGCCTAATATGTGGTCTATTCTGGAGAATGTTCCATGTGCACTGGAAAAGAAAGTATACTTGGCTGCTGCTGGGTGGAGTGTTCTGCATATGTCTATGAGATCAAGTTGGTTGACTGTGGCATTTAGATCTTCTGTGTCTTTATTGAACTTCTTTCTGGATGTTCTGTCCTTCACCGAAAGTGGTGTGTTGAAGTCTCCTGCTATTATTGTGGAGCGGTCTATCTTTCTTTTCAATGCTGTTAGAGTTTGTTTTATGTATTTTGGAGCACTGTCATTGGGTGTGTAAATATTTATTATGATTATGTCCTCCTGGTGTATTGACCCTTTAATCATTATACAGTGTCCTTCCTTATCCTTTGTGGTGGATTTTACTTTAAAATCTATTTTGTCAGAGATTAATATTGCTACTTCTGCTCTTTTTTGAGTTTTGTTTGCTTGATATATGTTTCTCCATCCTTTGAATTTTAGTTTGTTTGTGTCTTTAAGTCTAAGGCGTGTCTCTTGTAGGCAGCGTATAGACGGATAGTGTTTTTCAATTCATTCTGCCACTCTCTGTCTCTTTATTGGTGCATTTAGTCCATTCACATTCAGTGTAATTATTGATAGGTGTGTGTTTAGTGGTGTCATTTTGATGTCTTTTTTTGTGTGTTGTTCACAGTTTCTGTGTTCCACTTAATTTTCTTTGCTGAGTCATTTTTCTTTACATAGTTTCTTTTCATCTTTTTCATTGCTGTTGATTTTGTATTTGATGAGTGTTTATATTTTTCTTGTTTTTTATTTTGGTGTGTAGGATTGTTAGTTTCCTTTGTGGTTACCTTAATATTTACCTCTATGTTTCAAGTGTCAAGTGTCATGAATCTGCCATTCCCCTCATAGCTGTTACAGTTGAAAATAGGCTTCAGGTATATACTCTGTTGTACTGTGCTAATGATGGCCTATGCCGTTGTAATGGGCTCACACATATCTATGCATAAGTGAAAGGCATTCAAAGTCCGTAGACCCCTTATGCCTATGCCTAGGCAAAGGGGCTATGCCTTCCCTGAGTTCCTGGCTTAGGGTAGCTGGCAGATTATTTTTTCCTGTTTGTTAATTTGTTCCGTCTCCAAGGCTGGGAGAATAGCTTGGGTGTGAGACAGGTCTTACTTCTGGCCCAGGGGGTGCAGCAATCACTGAAGCCAGACAGGGACCTGGAGCAGAGCAGGGAGGGGGCAGTTAAATGGGACAGAGGTACTTTCCAAAGGGGTGAAGGGATTTTTTGATCCACGTGGTAGGTTAGATGCTTGTACTTGTCTTTTGCCAGTGACTACTGCTTCTCCTTGGTTCGGGAGGCTTGAGTAGACTCTTTGCCTCTCAGTTTCTCCAGATGTGGAAAACGTGTCCTGAGTGCTACTGCTTGCCTCAGCTGGCATGCCCCAGCCGATCTAGCCTGCAGTGTGCCGGCCTGGTCAGGTTTGTCAAATCCTCGCTGCTTCTGAACTGTCTCTCTCTCTCCCCGTGCTGCTCAGTCTGACTCCTCAACTTTGTCTTTGATGTTTAGGGCTACTAGATAGTCATATATAATCTATTCACTTGGTTTTTGGGATCTTTGTTGTAAGAGGGACCACCGGAAGCATCTGACTACTCCACCATCTTGGCCCCGCCTCAGCATGGGGATTTTTAAAAGCTCTCAGTGATTTTAATGTGCAGCCAAAGTTGAACACCACTGGTGGAAAGAATATTTGCTATTGTTCAAGCTTAGAGAAGGCATTCTTCCATTGAGTTGTTGTTTTGGTTGTCATCAAGGCAGCTCTGACTCATGGTGACCCCATGTACAACAGAAAGAAATGTTGCCTGGTCTTGTGCCAACTTCATGATCATTGGTGTGCCGTAATCCATTGTTGTGGCCACTATGTCTTTACAGTGCCTTCCAACCTAGACAGCTCATCTTCTAGCATTATATTGGACAATGTTTTGTTGTGATCCATAGAGTTTTCATTAGCTAATTTTCAGAAGTAGATCACCTGGCCTTTTTTGATAGTCTGTTTTAGTCTGGAAGTTCTGCTGAGCCCTGTCCACCATGGATGACCCTGCTGGTATTTGAAATACCAGTGGTGTAGCTTCCATGATCACAACAACACACAAGCCACCACAGTATGACAAACTGACAGACAGGTGGTAGTCCACTGAATTAGTCACTGGGCATGCTCATGTTTGTGCATGTTCTGGCTCACTCAGTCACATTCACATTCTTGCTAGGCTTGCCTAGCTTCTAGTAGTGTTAGTGTGTGTATGTCGGGGTGGAGTTGGGGAGTGGGGAGCATGCTTCCAGAGTCTGGGAAGGAGCTGGTGACTTAGAGTAATTTTTCTCTGTGGGTACTTAACTTGCTGATATTTTTCTGTATGCCTATAATGAGCATAGAATTTTTCCAAAAAAGTTGGCAACAAATGGTCATCTTTTTAGATTATTTATTGCTATTAAACTGGAATCGGTTGTCAGGTTGAACAATGAATAGGCTCATTATTTAAAATAAATTGTTTTGGGTGGCATGAAGGGCTTGGTTCCAGGCAGCTTACTTCCTGGCATTCATATTTGGGGTGCTCAGGAGACCACAGTGAGGAAACTCACCTGGAAGAGAAGAGGGCTTTGTTGTATAAGCTACTATTGATGAGCATCATGAGCAGATTGCTTCACTCAGGTCCCTAACTCCAGTCTCTGTCTAAGAGAAGCAGAGGATGCTAGGTTCATCCCACATGTATCATTACCAGCATAGCCCACTATCTCTTACCACTGGTGTTTACCTAAAGGTCTGGGGTTCAGGCAAAAATAGACAGAGGATAGTGAAGTACAACTGCCTACTACTCAGAATGAATATTATCTACACAATGAATCTAAGCACAAGAGGACGTAGATTCACTTGCAATTTTAACAGAACAATAGTTTCCACAACAACCTCACTACCTATGCTTTCATAGCTAATAATGAGAATACTCTCTTTGTAGTCTTTTATAGAATATGAAAAGCAAATAATTACTTCCTGTTCACACACACATAATAATGGGATTATCACTTAGCACAGGGTTCTGTGTATTATAAACATTCAAGAAATACTTGCTGAGTATATCAAAATAAGAGTATTTTCTAGATAACTATGGCTTCAGTTTTATTCACAATCCTGAAAGAACTATATTCAATAAGTGGAGTCAGTCACTGAGCATGTTGGCAAGTTTAGCATTTGAAGGCATTTGCCACCTGAGTTCATTTGATTAGATCATCAAATAAATTCCTTAGGGTCTTATATCTGTACCAAAAATAACCAAACCCGTTGCTGTTGAGTCGATTCTGACTCAGAGCGACCCTATAGGACAGAGTAGAACTGCCCCATAGGGTTTCTGAGGAGCACCTGGTGGATTTGAATTGCCAACCTTTTGGTTAGCAGCTATAGCTATTAACCACTATGCAGCCAGGGTTTCCTATATCTGTATAGGAGGTAAAATTAGAAGAAAGACTGTGTGAATTCATACTATTCAAAGCCATAGACATAATCATTTTATAAATGAAAACTTTATGGGAAAGCTTATTGTTTTAAAAGAAGGCAGTAGTCATTTTCTTAGCTATGTTATAGGCAGTTTATACTAAAACACCCATGTATGGGAAAAAAAAATTATGTAAGGCTGTTACTAATCTTCTGAGATTATTTGATACTGAAAATACTAGAAAAGAGTGAAGTGCATACCAGTGAAGGGCATACCAGGTAACCTATATTAACATGGTAGTGATCAAGAAGCCTAAATTTATGGTTCATTCTTAGGGGAAAGATAAGCCTGATTGAGACTACTTCTTTCTCAAAAGGACTCAATGAAAAAGTCATTTTGTAACAAACATGTTGTTACAATCCCTGCTTTATATCAGTTACTTGCAACATATACCATAATTTACCCGAATAATGCATGCCATCTACATTAGTTTGCCAGCCATGCCCTTCCCCCCGCCCCCCAGGTATTTTCCTAAGCACGCTATGCTAATTTTTTTTATTGTACTTCAGGTGAAGGCTTACAGAACAAATAGTTAAATAGTTTCTCATGAAACAGTAGTACACATATTGTTTTATGACACTGGTTAACAACCCCACAACATGTCAACCCTCTAACTTCTCAACCTTTCTTTTGGTGAAAATTCACATAGCCAAAGATACAACATTTCAAATATTTCTACATGCACAGTTCAGTGACATTGACTACACT
>NW_004444095.1:5451439-5469663 GCF_000243295.1 Trichechus manatus latirostris | reverse complement strand
ATGGCCAGCTTTTCATCTTTCATGATATTGGGGATGTTTTCTGTCAGCAGTTCTTCAATGATCCTCTCTGTGTTTTCTGTTTTCTCCCCCTGTTCTGGAACTCCAATCACTTGATAATTTTTGCTTTTGATTTTATCCCAGGTAACTCTCAGGGTCCCTTCATTTTTTCTTTGTTCTTTTTTCTGAGTTGTCCTCAAACAGGGTTGTATCCAAGTGTTTGTCTTGAATTCCACTCATCCCATCTTCCACCATGTCAAATCTGCTTCTCAGCCCTTTGATGATACCGTCCATTTCTGAAATTTTGTTTATCTTTTGTATTTCCAATTGTTGTCTTTGTATAATTTCTAGCTGTGAATTCATTTTGGCATTTTCTTCCTGCATTATTTTCCTGAATTCTTCCAATTTTTTGTCTGTATTTTCCATGAATTTGTCTATTTTTTCCTCATTTTTGTCAGCTTTTTGCCTCAGCTCTTGGAGAATTCTGAGTATTAGTGATTTGAATTCCCTATCAGGTAGTTCTAGTGCTTTTTCTTCCACTGGAAAGTCCTCTGTTGTTTTATTTTGGACGCCTCCTGGAACTATCCTGTCCTGTTTTTGTAAATGTTTTGATATTGTCTACTGTCTTCGGGGCATTCAGTAGTTATTTTTTCATTTATTGATTGTAGATTTGTTTGTTTCCTCCCTTTTTTTAAAATTTGGCTATGTCTGAGCAGGCGGGCTGTGTATTCTTTGTTGTTTGCTCGTCTGTGGGCACAGTACTTTTTGCCTCCTTCTCCAATTGGCAGGGTCAGTCACTCAGATACGGTACAGCAGGGCAGGTCTAGCTGAAGAGGAATTACTAGGACGGGTTGTTTGTGGCCCCCACCACAGCCACCAGGACATGTCAGTAATCAGTGCAGGGTAGGTTCCAGTAGGCCGTGCCTGTGCTGCTTGGTGGTGTGATGTTAAGTGCACTGTGCAAGTAGGCAGGATGTAGCAGGGAGATTGTTATGTGTGGAGCTAACATGGATATGGGAGAGAAGAGAGAGGAACAGGAGCCAAAAACAAACAAATAAACAAAAAATAATGCTAGGAGAGCTTGCCGTTGGAGTGGAGAGATGAGAGAGTATGAGATGGAGAAAAACAGAAAGGGGAAGAGGAAGAAAAGAAAAGAATGTATAAATAAAAATCAGAAAGGTTAAAGAACCTCAAAGTTCCTAGGGATCCCACTGGTGCGGCTATGAGGTCTGGGGAAGTTGCACTCAGGTGTTGCAGTACAGCCTGGCTAGAAGTAGTAGAGGTACACAATGCCAGGTATTCAGGCAACAGAAAGAGAAGGAAGATATAGAGAGATGAGCAACTGAGTAATGAAGAAAGACAAAAAGGGAAAAAGAGGGAAAACAAAACAAAACAAATTTAAAAAAAAAGAACAAGAAAAGCCCCCCAAAAAACAGAAAAAAAAAAAAAAAAAAAAAAAAAAAAAAAAAAAACGATAAAAGAAATACCCTCAGGGATTCCTCTGCACATCTGTGGAAGCCGAGGGGGTAGTTTCCAAGCCATGCAGCACCGCCTGGCCAGAACGGGCTCCCATCTCAAGAAAAGGAAAAGAAAACAAGCAAACAAATGAACAAAAGCCCTGGGACCCCACCAGCACGGCAGCCCAGACCGGAAAGCAGCTCCACACTTGAACAGAGCTCCACAGCCCCTCAGGAAGAAGCAAAGATGGCGCCCGTAGCCATGTATTTGAGTGAAAGGAAGGGGAGATGGTGAGAGGTAAGGAAGAAACTAAAAGAAGCAGAAAGAAAGCAATGCCAGCAGCCAACATATGGCACTCAGAGAGCCAGCTAGTGCGGGCTGGTGGAATCCAAGCAGCTGGTGTTTCCCTGACGAGATTGTGGCCACAGGAAGCAGAGGAGGCTGAGCGTGAATGAAGAAGGGTAGTTAGTGGGAAAGCATATATCACAAATTATGGGAGCTCTGCAGCCCCTCAGGAAGAAGCAAAGATGGCGCATGGAGCCAGGTATTTCAGCAAAAGGAGGGGGAGGTGGTGAGAGGTAAGGAAGAAATCAAAAGAAGCAGAAAAAAGCAACACCAGCAGCCAAAAAATGGGACTCAGAGAGCCAGTCCGTTTGGTCGTGTGGAATCCAAGCAGCCAGTGGTTCCCGGACAAGAGATTTTGGCCACGGGAAGCAGAGGAGGCAGAGTGGTGGCGAAAAAGGGTGGGGGGTGGGAAAGCATATATCGCTAATTACTGGTTGTTTTGTCTCCCACTGGAAGCTCCGTGAAGCTGCTTTCTTGTACCCCCTGTTTGCTGGTCTCCGATAGGCGTCCAAGATAGTGGATCCGCACTGCATTAGCTGTTAGGGGACCTCTGCATGAATCGCTCCTTGCTCTCCATTCTCTGTCAGTTTTCTCACTCCGTTTGGTGCTTGGCTGAGTTCTTTCTCTCTTCATTTGATGTTTTAGGGTTTCAGGATTGTTGTTTTCTCTGTTTGGCTTAGTTTTTCGGATCTTTGCTGTGGAGGGATGGCATGGTGCTTCTGCCTAGAGTGCCATTTTGCCAGAAGTCTCTCCGTTTATCTTTTGTAAGATAAAAGGTGATGTAGGTCACACCCCAGGGAAACTCCGTTTACATCTGATCAGGGCTGTGACCTGAGTAAGGGTGTTGCATCCCACCCTAATCCTCTTTAACATAATTTAATCTTGCCTCATTAACCACAGGCAGAGATTAGGATTTACAACACACAGGAAAATTACACCAGATCACACAATGGAGGACAACTACACAATACTGGGAATCAAGGCCTAGCCAAGTTGACACATATTTTTGGAGATCACAATACAATCCATGACACCGTCCATCCCTCCATCTGATTCCAACTCATGATGAGCCCTTGAACTGCTCCAATGTTTTTAATAACTGTGACTTTTTGGAAGGAGATTGACAGACCTTTCTTCTGAGGCACCTCTGGATGCGTTTGAACCGCCAGCCTCTTGGTTAGTAGCCACGCACTTAACTGTTTGCACCATCCATAGACTCCAAGAAGAACTGAAGCTCTTGCTCATCCTATATGTTTGTTACATTTGTTGGAATATAAGTTTCTGAAGGCCTTATTCATCTATGTGTCATCTACATCCCACTACAGTGGTTGACACAAAAGAGGGACTGAGGTGAATCAAGGTTCTTCTTGACCCCAAACTAATTCCTTTTCTAGAAAGGAAAAAACCTCACCAAAGTTCATGGAAATCTAAATGCAAATCTAACTTCTATTTTGGTACTCGGGCTGGCCTTCTCCATCATCTCTTTCCACAGATGTAGTCGACTTGATTCCTGTGTATTCCATCTTGGTAAGGTCCACATGTACAGTTGTGTCAATATAATCAGTCAGAACAAGGACAGGGGCTGACTGCAGAACAGACCATCAATTGCTCATATACAAATTCAAGTTGAAGCTGAAGAAAATTAGAGCAAGTCCATGAGCGCCAAAATACGACCTTGAATATATCCCACTTGAATTTAGAGCCAATCTCAGGTAGATTTGACCTACTGAATTCTAATAACCAAAGACCATACGAGTTGTGGAATGACACCAGGGACATCATACATGAAGAAAGCAAGATGTCATTAAAAAGACAGGAAAGAAAAAAAAGATTAAAATGGATGTCAGAAGAGACCCTGAAATTTGCTCTTGAAAGTAGAGTAGCTAAAGCAAAAGGAAGAAATGATGAAGTAAAAGAGCTGAACAGAAGATTTCAAAGGGCAGGTAGAGAAGACAAAATAAAGTATTATAATGACATGTGCAAAGACCTGGAGTTAGAAAACCAAAATAGAAGAACACACTTGGCCTTTCTCATGCTGAAAGAACTAAAGAAAAAATTAAAGCCTTGAGTTGCAATATTGAAGGATTCTACAGGGAAAATACTGAACAACTCAGGAAGTATCAAAAGATGGAAAAAATATGTTCAACCGTTTCAGGAGGTAGCATATGATCAAAAACCAATAGTACTGAAGGAAGAAGTCCAAGCTGCACTGAAAGCATTGGTGAAAAAAAATGCTCCAGGAATTGACAGAATACCAGTTGAGATCTTTCAACAAACAGATGCAGTGCTGGAGGTGCTCATTCATCTATGCCAATAAATTTGGAGAGCAGCTGCCTAGCCAACTGACACTTTGGAATGTGCCTATTCCAAAGAAAGGTGATCCAACAGAATGCAGAAGTTATTGAACAATATCATTAATATCATATGCAAGTAAAATTTTGATGAAGATCATTCAAAAACAGTTGCGGCAGTATATCAACAGGGAATTGCCAGAAATTCCAGCTGGATTCAGAAGAGGATGTGGAATGAGGGATAACATTGCTTATGTCAGATGGATCATGGTTGAAAGCAAAGAACACCAGAAAGATGTTTACCTGTGTTTTATTAACTATGCAAAGGCATTCAACTGCATGGATCACAACAAATTATGGATAACATTGTGAAGAATGGGAATCCCAGAACACTTAATTGTGCTCATGTGGAACCTGTACATAGACCTAGAGGCAGTCGTTCGAACAGAACAATGGGATACTGCCTGGTTTAAAGTCAAGAAAGGTATGCATCAGAGTTGTATCCTTTCACCATACTTATACAATCTGTATGCTGAGAAAATTATCCAAGAAGCTGGCCTATGCGAAGAAGAGTGGGGTATCAGGATTGGAGGAAGACTCGTTAACAACCTGCGTTATGCAGATGACACAACCTTGCTTGCTGAAAGTGAAGAGGACTTGAAACACTTACTGATGAAGATCAAAGACTATAGCCTTCAGTATGAATCTCCCTGGCATCAAATCCTTCTCACTCTTCAAATCTATTTCACCAGGAAGAGCCCCATCCCATTCAAGGTTTCAACTGATTAGGTCAGGCCCACCAAGGGCAATCTTTCAAAATCCACTGTGCCATATAATATAACCTAGTCACAGAAATTATAGCCCATTATACTAAAAAGTTTATCCCACACTCAGGGAGAGAGAATTATATGTAGGCGTGGGCCATTAGGGGCCATCTTATTAGTCTGTCTACCACAGCACCTTCAAATAGGCAGTATGAAGGAGCTTTCTGCAGTGATAGAACTGTTGTGTATCCTAATTGTGATGGTGGTTACACATGTCTATAAATGTGTTAAATCTCATATAAGTGTACACCAAAAAAATAAAGTTTACTGTATGATAATTTTACAAACAAAATTTAAAAAATCATTTAACTCTAAGGTTATCTCATAAATTCCATGAAGCTCCAAAATAAGAATTTTATAACTTCTGCAACTTATTATTGACAAGGAAAAGCAAAACTTTATAGCCATAGTCTTGAAACTTGGATAATTTTGATTCAGAAAATATTTAATGATAGATATCCATGAAATTTATACTTTAAAGATCTTTTTTTTTCCCCTTACAATAAAATGCTGAAATTTCAAATTAATCCGCAGGAAATAGCTGCCATTCTTAGCCATATTAAAATGTGGCCAACTTTATCACTAATGAAAAGTGTCTTGATTTTTAGGAAATGTAACGAGCCACACCTAGAACTCACTGTTGCAAAGTGTTAATCCAAGTAAGCATCCATACTGCTGTCACATTTCTGTTTCACTATCACATCTTTACTCCACAAGAGATGCACTTTATTTTAAAATTGTTGCTGTTAGTTGCTGTTGAGTCAATTCCGTCTCATGGCGTAGCACATCAATAAGTAAGTGAAGGCGATATGTTGCTTTAAAATCAGGAAAGTCATCACAAACAGTTGTGGTAGCTGATGTACTAATGGGGAAATTAGCTCGGCCACCAACATTGAACAGTCGTCACAATGCATTTTGAGCAATTTGAGAGTCAGCTGGTCTCTATTCCACTTGTATTTATCCTTGTTGCCCTGGGACCTCTGGCTGGGAACCAGTCTGCTGCTATTACTGTTACTTTAAGAATCCCTGTTTATCTTTCTAATAAGGAGTAGAGGACTGGTGGAGCCTGTAGGGCTTTCAAGATACATCTTTCCTCCTGCACAGCATGTAGAGCAAGAACAGTGTTGCTCTGTGAGGGGAAAACCTGCTACTCCATCATATGAGCAAGCTAGTTTTGGTAAATGCACTCCTTTGAACTGCCAGAAGAATGAACACATCTGTCTTGGAAGAAGTACAGCCAGAATGCTCTTTAGAAGCAAGAATGGAGAGACTTTGTCTCATGTACTTTGGACATGTTATCAGAAGGGACCAGTCCCTGGAGAAGGTCATCATGCTTGGTAAAGTAGAGAGTCAGGAAAAAAGAAGAAGACCCTCATTGAGATAGATTGACTTAGTGGTTGTGACGATGGGCTCAAACATAGCAACGACTGTGAGGATGGCGCAGGACCGGGCAGCATTTCATTCTGTTGTATGTAGGGTGGCTATGATCAAAACCAACTCAACGGCTCCTAACAACAAACAACAACTCCTTTGGAAAGAAGGAAGCCCCAAACTAATGACTAATTTGTTACTTAGAACATTTCCCGAGATACTAAAGGCATCATCTTCAGTTTATGGCTGCCACCTCTTCCAAATCCCCCTGGACAGCTGCTAGGTCAAGGAGTGCTCTTGCCTGGAGGAGCTGGGTCAGGGAGAAGGATTGTGGAGAGAGAATCAGGGAATAGGGTCAGGACTCCAACGTGTACTGGATAAGGGGTTCGGCCAAGTCATTGGGTTACAATGACTCTCTTGCTTAGTCCTGAATTATCCATCTTGTCTATTTATATTGATCAGAATAATGGGATTTTTGCAAAAAATAATTCACTTCACTCATTGTGCCATAGTCATAGAAGAGCAGATTTATCCTAATAAGAGTCTCCATTCATCTGTGAGGTGGAGATTTTCACAGAGCAAATGAAGAGAATGTATTGAATTCAGAGGAGATGCTTTAATAAATGAGTACGCCATCTTCTGGAGCATTGCCGAAGTGTAGATTGACTATAAATGGACTTCAGTGGAGTATGTAAATAATTTATTAGATAGGAAATGGGAATCAGCCATTTTACTATTAGAAACATAATGAGATGACTTTTTTCCTTACAAGAAAGCTTTTCATGACAGATGAGAATCAATCATCTGATCAGATGCCTTTCTGCCTTTTGAAACAACACAGTGCTAAAGCGTTTTCCTTTTTTCCTCTTTGTAAGTATGAACTATTATTACACACATTTTATTTTTGGTGGACAGAAACCATGAAAACAATTCAAATATTACATACTTTTTTTTTTCCTGTGGAAAAACAATTGATTCCATTGTACGCACTTACAGAGTTAGTCATGGAGAGCAACAGGCCTCCTGGTGAAACCGGGTATCCAAAAAGGAGATGGTACCAAACTAGTGGTCAAGGACTAACTTCTAAAAAAAAAAAGTAACTCTTATCCAGGATTAATTTAATTTTAAAAACAAATATCAGCTATAGATTCACTCTTCTCAATTTAACTAGACTGTCTACCTGTGGTATAACTGTCAGGTTGAAACATATCTTTACAACTTGATGGTCCCAAGTTTAAAAAAACAAAAACAACCATTTCACAGAAAGTAAATAAATAATACAAAATCAGTTTAAGAAATACACTAACAAGCAAAAAGAATAAAGTATTGACTTAACTGGAGAAACATAAAGGAGGCTGGTCTACCTAGGAAAATGTGCATTATGGGAAGTCAGGTGTGAAGATTTTAGAGTAGGAACCTATATAACTTGAATCTCCTCTGTTTCCTGAATAAAAATGACATCTTGCTATATTATACTTCATGGCTCAGACACCTACCTCACTTGGCTCTATTCCTTACCTACTCTAGCCTTTACTTATATGAGTCTGAAAAACTTGGGAGTATAGCATAAGAAGAAAAATAACCACACACAAATATTCCCCTTTCTGTGGCTACTTCAGACCTGGGTTTGTTTCTAGAAATTTCTGAAGAAAATTTAAGTCTGTGGCTTTGCTAAATCAAGTCTTCCCAGTTAACATTTAGAAAACACCCACTGTTTGGGCTAATAGCATTGCTGATGATACCTATAGAGGAATAGCCAAACATAGTCTGGTCTCAAAACCAGTGTTAAAATCAATCTCGTGGTTGAGAGGAAAAAGGGAAGTCTAAAAATCACAAGTACAGACATATCTAGGACCCTCGTCCTTCTGGAGCCACACTTCCTTCAGGGACTTCATCGTTAAAAATGTTCTCTGCCATCTGCCACACTTGCATGATATTGTCTTCTGATACAGAACAAATCATCCAAAGTTCATTGGAATTCCAGGAGAAATCAGATATCTTGGCAGTGTGAACACCATGAATAAAGAATAACTCTGGTGGCCCATCTTCTGCATCTTCTGGGGATTGTTCCTCTCCATTTTACTTAAATCCCAGACATTCAGCCAACGATCAGTACCACTGTAAGCCAAAACAGTTTCATTGTGAGGTGACCACTGAACCTGGAATATTTCATCCTTATGTGATTCAAAGGAATGCAACTTGAGTTTCAGATTTCTCAGATCCCACAAATCAACAGTCTCATCAGCTGATCCTGTGGTAAGAATGAATTCACTATAAGGATTGAAAGAAAGGCAGTTCACTTCAGCAGTGTGAGCATCAACTGGGTGACTTGGTTTGGAAGTTATTTGAACAAGTATCCCAGATCATAAATTTCTGATCATCAGCAACTGACCCAAATAGAGACTCATGGAGCAGATGCCAGGAAACAGCTTCAACTACTGTTGTATGTCCAGAAAACATGATCTTCGCATCTACCACTTTTCCTTTCTTTGGAACAGCACTGATGTCCCCATAGGCAGATGGTATGGTTATCTGAAGCACTAAGTAAATGCCCACTGAGATTTGGGTTTCAAGAAAGTCCACAGCCTTCCTTCTGATGTCCACGGAGATGCAAGTCTCGGTTGCAATCTCCAGTACAGTCTGGTTTAGAAGGGTGTTTGGTGTAGTCAAAAACAAGAACATCGCTGGTTGGAGTCTTTGCTGCAATGATGCAAAGGTTCTGGGGCATATAATGTGTCCTATTTACTTCTCCTTCATGGGTGATCTTGATTTATTTCAGTCTTTCCACTAACTGAGCCAAAACCTCCAAATTCTCCTTTCTTACTGTCATGTGACACATCAAACTGAGCATCATCATTAGGGAGCACACTGGCTATTACAAGGTAGTTTTGTTCATCTGACGTGTGTGTTCCCAGGACAAGTCAATGAATGGTGAAATCTTTCCCTTCTGGTCTGGTTACATCTGGAAGCCACTGTGCAGTTAGGCTGGGGCACTCCAGAGCATGGGTCATCACAAAAGCATGAAGAAAAGGGTGTTCTTTTTCCATATTTTGTACTCCTCGTTGATCACACATTCTTCCACAGCATCAGCAAAAGCTGCTTCTTTGTTGGCCATGGTGGGCGGGCAAGCGTGAAGGGAGCTGGGAGTCAAGCATTGCAGGAGCAGAGGGGAGGCCGCAGGCCCAAATTTTTCATACTTTTAAAATGATCATTCTGACTCTTTTGAGTTATCATAAGAGCCAACTCTCTTTGGTCCCAAGAGGGGGCTCACCTTTAATGAGCTCGTCCACAGAATTGTTAATACTATTTTTTTTAATAAGATTTCATGATTATATACACAAGGCTATTAGGGAACTTATCTAAATTAGAAAAGTTAAGCAAAAAGAATGAAATATGTGAAGCCCTTGTGGCACAGTGTTTAAGAGATGAGCTACTAACCAAAATGTCGGCAGTTCGAATCCACCAGCTGCTCCTTGGAAGCGCTATGGGGCAGTTCTACTCTGTCTTACAGGGTTGCTATGAGTCAGAATCAACTCGACGGCAATGGGTTTGGTTTGGTTTGGTTTGGTTATAACCCCATCATTCCACTATCCAGAGTTAATCACTGCTAATATTTTTGTGTATTTTAATCTTGTAATTATATAAGTACAGTAATAATATAGCTAAACGCTTTCTTTGTGACAGACCAATTTTAAGTATTAAATGTATTAACTTAATTACCCTTCACCAAACCCCATGTGTAAGTAGATCATTATCTAAGGTCACATGGTTAGAGGTACAGCCAGAGTTTGAACCTGGGCTTGGACCTAGGGGGCAAGTCTCCAGATCCTGAGTGTTTAGCCACTCTGAGCTGCCTTAAATGTGCATGTGTGTGTGTGTTGAACATGTGACTCATGAATATAATCAATACACAATTTAAGTATTTTCTACCCCACAGCTGCTTTAAAACCCAATCAAGAGAGTAAGTGGGATAATCTTCCCTTGCCACTGGATGGATATTTTGGGTAATTCTGTAACTTATTTTTTCCAATGAAACATCTCTTTAGGAAGCCCCAGTCCCAACACATACCCTCTGTTTGAGTCAAGATCTTCTTCTGCCTGTACTACTCTATTCAACCCTGAATTTTATCAAACATCAAATATATTTTTTTACATTTTTTAAATAGACCTTATTTTTTAGAGCAGTTTTAGGTTTACAGAAAACTTATGCAGAATGTACAGTACAAACACCTCCTCTCCCCCTGTATACTGTTTCTCCTATTATTAACATCTTGCATTCCTGTGGTACATTAGTCACAATTGATGAATCACTATGAATACGTTATTATTGGCTGAAGTCCATAGTTTACTTCAGGGTTCACCCTTTGTGTTGTATAATCCTATGGGTTTTGACAAATGCATAACGTCATGTGTCCACCATGACAGTGTCATACAGCATACTTTCACAGCCCTAAAAATGCCCTGTATTCCATCTAATAGATCCTTCCTCCCTGTCCCCCACCCATGCCTGAACCGCTGTTAACCACTGATCCGTTTACTGTCTCTATAGTCTTGTCTTTTCCAGAATGTCATAGAGTTGAAATCATACAGTATGTAACTTTTCCAGACTGGCGTCTTTCACTTAGCAGTATGCATTTAAATTCCTCATTTCTACTCCATAGTATGGATGCACCATAGTTTGGTACAGGTGATTTTACAGCCCTGGAAACCTCTTGAGCATTCTTTAAGAGAAACCTCCTTCCTGCAAAGAATATGAGTCTCTTACTAAAGGATTACTATATGCACAGATAGTAATCAAGAAAACTCGGTCCTTAAACTCTAGATACAAAGACTTAACATACAGATTGTAGAACGTCTACAAAAACTGGGCCATCAGACAGTGGGCAATGGGGACACTCTCACATTAAGGGACTGGCATGATTAGAACTGTGCTGGAAGCAGTTAATGAGGTGAACAAATTAGGTGATCTTTCCAAAGAAGTAATAAGCACCTGAACTAGAGAAATAGCAATGGGAATAGAAAAGAGAGGATGGGTTTTAACTAATTAAGTATTTATTGAAATTTGAGTATACAGAAAGCAGTCCTGTGAATAGTATGAGGGAAGTCAAGACTGGTTAAAATAAACAATAAGGCACAGTATCCTATTCTTCTACCTTTAGGCCCTGCTCAGTGCCCTGGGAGGCTGATCTCTATGGACCATGTCTTGCAAGTGTCCTTGCCCTGCATTGGTTTTGACCAATGAGAGGTATCAGCAGAAGATGGAAGGAAGGGAAGGTGGAGTTTTTATTTCTCCCCCACATCCCAACTCCTTGCTACCTCAGTGGTTGCATCCCTTTAAGACCACAGCTCATTTCCAGCAACCTGATTTCACAGGCCCTGGTCTCACCAGATTGCTGACATGATCCCATCCCCTCGGGCACAAGCGGCAATGCCTTTCCACTCATGCTAGTCCTTGGGGGCCTCACAGTTGCTTGTTGGTTCCTTAAACCTGCCCAAACCTATAAACATTGTCTCTTCATTAAATTATTTTCCATTTGATCTTCTGAGGGAGGCTTTACTCTCCTTCGGGGACCCTGACTGACAGTCTCATTAATCCAAAGGTGCTTATGAGGAGATAGGCAATATAAGCTATGGAATGGGAGTTATCACCAGTTGGAGGTGGACTTTAAAATATTCACCAAGAACTGCCACAGAGAAAGAACACCCTAAATGTATTTAAAGGGAAAATTGTGAACAAAAGAGGGCAGATTCAGAACCCTCTATCTATATACTCTCTGCTCCCTATCTTCAAAGCATCCTTACAAACAGCTATCCTAAATTCTGGAGCCCGATGACCATCTTTATACTTATTTTCTTTCCATTCACACAAACAGCCAATTTCCCAGTGTATCCATCTTTCTCTGTGACAATGGCAGATTTTAAGCCAAGTCTTTTGTCCAAACCTTGACTCTGGCTTTCTCTACACCACAACATAGCAAGAAAACCCTGCATTTTAAATCATTTGCCATTTCAGGTGTGTTGTGTTGCTACTCACAGCAATCCAGGAGCACCCTGGTGTTGGAGATAAATTTCTGACTAACCTTCAACGTCTCTACCTATAATTCAGTGTTAATGTATTTATACTTATCCATGTCTCTTTTTACCCTAAAAATTCTGTTTTTGTTAATCTCTTAGAACAAGGCCTCCATTTTTATCTTAATAACCGTTGAATAAATCACTTGAAATTTATGGATACAATCCCAATTTATTCCCAGAAACCATTTCATTCATTCCTTTTAACAATACAGTAATATACTTAGGATGATAGATTCTAGAATATTTTGGAAGAATTAATGGTACTTTAGTCCAACTAAACCCTGGTTGCACAGTGGTTAAGAGCTTGGCTGCTAACCAAAAGGTCAGCAGTTTGAATCCACCAGCTGCTCCTTGGAAACTCTATGGGGCAGTTCTACTTTGTCCTTTAGGATCACTATGAGTAGGAATCAACTTGACAGCAACGGGATTTTTTCTTTTTTTAGTCCAACTACTAAATTTTTACAATTTTCGTAATAAACTTGCCTCCAATTAGCCCCAATTTTTCTAACCAGTAGAATCCTCACTCTCCCCACAGCTTGCTGATCAAGACTTCCTGTGGAGGAAGCTGCATCTGAGAGTCGTATAAGAGGAGGCAGTAGCCAGGGCTTGCTGCATGCCAAACAGAGTATCGTTAGTAGGGGTTCTGCTTTCAAAAGTACTGTGACACAGGGATGAGCCAAAATGAGGAATTAGGAGAAAAGAGTAAAAGTTTGGCAGTAGAAAAATCAAGATTGTATCTTGAAAGAGTTAAACAGAGGCAGGAACAAAGAGAAGGGAGAGTCAACAAAGAGGAAATGCAGCAATGTTTGTGCAGCAGAGAAACTCCTCAGTCCTGTATTCTGCCCAGGAGCCTCATAGCCTGAGAGTGGGGTTATGAAGGAGCTGTTCTCTTATCTGGCTCTCCTGTGAGGTGCTTCTAAGTCAGTGCTTCTTTAGATCTTCCCCTCAAAAGGCTGCTGGAGGGAGGCTACAGGCTGTCACCCTACCTGATATTGCAAACGCCCTCACCAAGCATTCTGTTTCAGCATCCCTTCCCTAATGGCCCTAGTGGGAAGGTTGTGAAGAGGAGTAGGGCTGAAAAGCTATCTGTGAGGGACTGGAGTTAAGGTCCATCAAAGGCTTAACAGAAGAAAGGCAAATTAGCATAGAAAACTGGAAACTAGGACAGAAGTCACCTCTTGTCTGTGAAACTCAATGTAGGGGGCCTATAGCTTGAGGCACTGTCTTATTTCCTAGGGCTGCCATAACAAAATACCACAAAGTGGGTGGCTTTAAAGAACATAAATTTATTTTCTCACAGTTCAGTATGCTAAAAGTCCAAATTCAGGGTATTGACTATATATTTTTTCTGAGAGATTTGAGAGAGGAACCGATCTATGCTTCTCTCCAAGTTTCTGGTGGCTGCTGGCAATCCTTGGTGTTCCTTTTCTGCTTGTAGATCTATCTTCATATAATGTCTTCCTGTGTGTGACTGTTTCCATGTCTGTTTTATAAGACATCACTCAGAAGCAATTAGGATTAGGACCCACCCTACTCTGGTATGATTTAAACGATAATATCTTCAAAGAAAAACCTTATTTCTCCAAACAAAGTCACATTCACAGGAATAGGAGTTATGATTTCAATATATCTTTTAGGAGGACACAATTCAATCCATAACAGGCACATCAGATACATGTTTTAGAGCAGTAAAATGTTTGCCAGATATGAATGTGAATCTAATATGTTACTAGCCTTGGTCAAGCTCTAATAAAGATCAGAAGCTAGATGTGAGGAAGCTTAGAATTTTAGCAACCTCAGTGGCTGCAGCTGTCGGAAGCTGTGGTAAAATAGATGGACACTGACTTTAAATTGAGGAGTACACAGTGAATAAAATTAGATGGGCAATATCCATTAGTAACCCAGATGGATTCTAGCAATTTAATCATTAATTTTTTGACGACTTAAAAAAATTTACCCTTAAGTAAACTTTTAATTATTTCTTTTCATTTGCATTTCACAATTTGTCATTGACATATCAAGCTTGGGAATCCCCAAATGTTTCTCTTTGGAAGGAATTTGAGTGGCTCTGGCCACATGGGAAATTGGACCATCTGGTGTTATCTCTGAATGGAATTCAAGTCTAGATAACCTAAGAGTGACTGGCTAACTGCCCAGATAACACCACCAATTCCCTAGATTGACTGAAATTTTCCAAGAGCTGCTATTCATCATGGGAATTTGCTTCAAGCAGAGGACTGTCTAAATTTGCTTGAAAGAAAAAAAAATTAAAAGGAATAGAAGAAAGAGCAAGACCAAAAAATCCAGTATTTGATTCTTATTGTATGTTTCTGACTATCCTGCCAGGTTCTTTGAATTATTAAAGTGGGACTCCGAGAGTACCACACCTCCTGGAAAGATCTGAACTTTGCAACTTTGAATGTCTATAGTATCTCTTTTTTATATTTGATATAATATTTTTTTTCCAACTAAGGCAATTTCTTTTGCAGGGCTATCTCAGGATTGTATCAGGAAAGTTCCCCCTGGACACTGAAGTGTACTGGAGAAGAATTATCTCCTCTACTTTCTCACCTGGTGAGTGCTCCAGGGGTAAGAGAAAACCAACAGCTACAACCACAACACAAGAGAAGTCTAATGACTCTGAAAGGGATGCCACTAATGGAAATACTGCTGTTAAATCATCTTTAGAGAAATGCTTGCACAGTGACCCATAGACACTTTGAGTAATGAAAGAAACAGGTCTTTGGGCTTTAACGCATAGTCCAGCCTAATGCATTCTCCAGCCTGGCACTTAAGAGTTGCCCTAAGCATGAGCCCAAGTGAAAGATTTATGAACAGAGACCATAACTTTCATGTTCATTTAGTTTTGCTGAACACCTAATACAGAATGGGGCACAGAGTAGTAGTTTTAAGAACTAATGTACAAGCTATTTTCTTATCTGTTACTACCTCATTTCTAGTTTCTTTCTTTCTGTTTTTTTCTTCTTACTTGCCAACAAACTCATTTTTTCATTTTATCATCATTTCTTTGCCCTACTCTTTCTCCTACTATATATATTTCCCAATTTTCTGGTTGTGACATCCACTTTTCCCCATGTTTGCTTTCATCTTTTCACTTATGTGTGACACATTCATAACACTCTTAGATAATAACACAGAGGTCCGCAGGCTGTAGAAAATTCCATTGCAGCTTGCTTGGCCGGCCTCACCATTTCCAGTTCCATTGCTTGGCCAGCCTCGCAATCTGCATCAGAATTGCAGTTCCTTTGCTTGGCCTGCCCAGTGAAAATCCTGGCACCTGCGTGGTATGATTAAGAAGCTTGCTGACATAACTTGTATGAACTCCCTACTTGTAAATCCCTTAAAAGTAACTTTTTTCCTCACCCTCAAGAAGCAGTCTTGACGGCATAAGCCCCAATTGCTTCCTTCCTTGCGTAAAGAAATAAAAGGCGCAGCCTTTACACTCTCCCACCTCAGTCTCTCATTTATTGGCCGATACGAGGAGTCACGCCGAGCAAAACCTGGGGTTTCCACTCGTTAACAATAAAATCACCCTGGGCATGACCAAGTCCCAAACATACACTTTTCTGCATATGTTCCCTTCAAGTTACTCCTCTCTACAACCCCAGATTAATGTTAGGTATTACCATATCTAGCTTCATGGTTTTTAAAGATGTAGTTCCTGTGATTTATATGACTGAAGGAGGTAAATTAAGGCTTATTTTCAGAATTTTCTCTTCTTTTTATTACATTATTCCTCAATTGAAGCTGTACAAACATGATTGAGTGCAACTTTGAGATCTAATGTCATTTATTGGAGGAGACTCTTAGAGTAGAACGTGAAATGAGAAACCAACGAGTCTTAATGGCCAACAATTTATGTCAAGGCTTACTTAATAATTTGTTCTTATATTTCAGCTCAAATCGTGTGCAAGTTTGTGTGTGAAGGTACAGGTTATGCTCATATGATGAGTAACAGTAATCACAGATCAGATAAGTTCCCCATTGGAAATTTCCTTAATCTCATAGAGGTAATTTCAGACAATTTTTCAGAAATGGTCTTATCTAGTTATCATATTTTTACACAAATAATGTGCAAATTCTACATTTGTTTGTCAACTTCCCTCTCCCCCATGAGGTATTTTCATAAAACGCTGCTATGTCAATTTTTTTTCAATGTTGCTGTAAAAAAAATTAGCATAGAGACTTCCGGCAAAATGGTACTCTAGGCAGAAGCACCACGCCGTCCCTCCACAGCAAAGATCCAAAAAACTAAGCTGAACAGAGAAAACAACAATCCTGAAACCCTAAAACATCAAATGAAGAGAGAAAGAACTCAGCCAAGCACCAAATGGAGTGAGAAAACTGACAGACAATGGAGAGCAAAGAGAGATTCATGCAGAAGTCCCCTAACAGCTAACACAGCGCGGATCCAACATCTTGGACTCCTATCGGAGACCAGTAACAGGGGGGTACGAGAAAGCAGTTTCACGGAGCTTCAGGAGGGAGACAAAAGAACTGGTAATTTGCGATATACGCTTTCCGACCCCTCACCCTTCTTCACCCCAGCTCAGCCTCCTCTGCTTCCTGCGGCCACAAGCTCTTAACCGGGAAACGCCGGCTGCTTGGATTCCACACACCCGAACGGGCAGGCTGCCTGAGTGCCATTGTTGGCTGCTGGTGTTGCTTTTTTCTGCTTCTTTTGATTTCTTCCTTACCTCTCACCACCTCCCCCTCCTTTCACTCAAATACCTGGCTCTGTGCGCCATCTTTGCTTCTTCCTGAGGGGTTGCAGAGCTCCGGTAGTTTGTGATATACGCTTTCCCACTCCCTACCCTTCTTCACCCACACTCGACCCCCTTTGTTTCCCGTGGACAGTCTCTTGTCCGAGAAACACCAGCTGCTTGGATTCTACCAGCCAGCACTAGCTGGCTCTCTGAGTGCCATTTATTGGCTGCTGGTGTTGCTTTTTTTTCTGCTTCATTTGATTTCTTCCTTACCTCTCACCACCTCCCCCTCCTTTTGCTCAAATACCTGGCTCTGTGTGCCATCTTTGCTTCTTGCTGAGGGGCTGTGGAGCTCCGTTCGAGTGTGGAGCGGCTTCCCGGTCTGGGCTGCCATGCTGGTGGGATCCCGGGGCTTTTGTTCTTTTGTTTGTTTTGAATTGTTTGTTTGTTTTCTTTTCCTTTCCTTGAGTTGGGAGCCCTTTCCGGCCAGGTGGTGCTGCATGGCAAGGAGAATACCCCCTCGGCTTCCACATAGCTGCAGAGGGATCCCTGAGGACATTTCTTTTTTCCGCGTTTTTTTTTTCCATTTTTTTGGGGGCCTTTCTTGTTCTTCTTTTTAATTTGTTTTGTTTTCTATTCCCTCTTTTTCACTTTTTGTCTTTCTTCATTATTTAGTTTCTTGTCTCTCTATATCTTCCTTCTCTTTCTGTTCCCTGAATACCTGGCATCGTATACCTCTATGCCTTCTAGCCAGGCTATGCTGCAACACCTGAGAGTGACTTCCCCAGACCTCATAGCTGCACCGATGGGATCCCTGGGAACTTTGCGGTTCTTTAACCTTTCTGGTATTTATTTATTCATTGTTTTCTTCCTCTTCCCATTTCTGTTTTTCTCCATTTCATAGTCTCTCATCTCTCCACTCCAACAGCAAGCTCCCCTAACATTCTTTTTTGTTGGTATGTTTTTGGCTCCTGTTCCTCTCTCTTCTCTCCCATATCCATCTTAGCTCCACACATAAAAATCTCCCCGCAACATCCTACCTAAATGCACCATGCGCTTGACATCACACCACCAAGCAGCACAGGCATGGCCTACTGGAACCTGCCCTGCACTGATTACCGACCAGCCCTGGTGGC
>NW_004444095.1:5449832-5451007 GCF_000243295.1 Trichechus manatus latirostris | reverse complement strand
CAAAATGCCAAAATAAATTCACAACTAGAAATTATACAAAGACAACAATTAGAAATCCAAAAGATAAACAACAAGATTTCAGAAATGGATGGTGTCATAGAAAGGGGGTGAGAAGCAGATTTGAAACGGTGGAAGACAGGATCAGTGGAATTGAAGACAAACACTTGGGTACAACTCTGTTTCAGGAAAACTCAGAAATAAGAACAAAGAAAAATGAAGAGACCCTGAGAGTTATGTGGGACACAATCAAAAGCAAAAATTTGCAAGTGATTGGAATTCCAGAGCAGGGGGAGAAAACAGAAAACACAGAGAGGATCATTGAAGAACTATGACAGAAAACTTCCCCAATAATATGAAAGATGAAAATATCAAGAAGCTCAACGAATCCGATATAGGAGAGACCCCAAATATGACCGAGACATATCGTCTTCACACTCGCCAAAACCAAAGACAAGCAAAGAATCCTGAAAGCAGCTCGAGAAAAACATGAAGTCACATACAGAGGAGAAACAACAAGCCTAAGCTCAGATTATTCGGCAGAAACAATGCAGGCAAGAAGGCAATGGGATGACATATATAAAATCTTGAAAGAAAAAAATTGCCAGCCAAGAATAATATATCCTACAAAACTCTCGTTCAAATTTGATGGTGAAATTAGGTCATTTCCAGATAAACAGAAATTAAGGGAATATGTAAAAATGAAACCAAACTTACAAGAGTTATTAAAGGGAGTTCTTTGACATGAGGACTAACAGCTTCAGCTCACAGGTAGACTCTAGGACACAGGATCGTACCAACCAGATACCACTCTAGGAAATGAACTCTCGAGGACTATCCAAAACCAAAAGAAATACAACAGGGAATCAGAGCAGTTAATCAGTAAATGACAACAACATTAAAGCAATAAAATAGGGAATAAATGCTATAGGTATAGAACCTTCTAATGGAGAGGAAGGCAAGGTGATACAAAGTAATGATAGAGTGCTTCAAACTTAGAAAGATAAGGGTAAAATTCATGGCAACCACAAAGTAAGTTAACAAATATACTCTTAAAAAAAAGATGAAAAACATCAGGTCTCAGCAAAAAACAAAACCTACAAAAAAAAAAAGAAATGAAAAAAAAATCCACAAACAAAAGTAACTCAGCACAAGAGAGTAAGAAGAACAAAGAAAAC
>NW_004444095.1:5425526-5445915 GCF_000243295.1 Trichechus manatus latirostris | reverse complement strand
TCTCCCTGAGGGACTGAATTGCTGGATGGAGGGCTGTTAGGACCATGGTCTCGGGGAACATCTAACTCAATTGGCATAAAACAGTTTATAAAGACAATGTTCTACATTCTACCTTGGTGAGTAGCGTCTGGGGTCTTAAAAGCCTGTGAGCTGCCATCTAAGATACTCCACTGGTCTCATCCCTTCGGGAGCAAGGGAGAATGAAGAGAACAAGATACAAACAAAAGATTAGTCTGAAGGACTAATGGACCACAGCTACCAAGGCTTCCACCGGACTGAGTCCAGTATAGCTAGATGGTGCCTGGCTACCACCACTGACTGCTCTGACCAGGATCACAACAGAGGTTTCTGGACAGAGCTGGAGAAGGTTATAGAACAAAATTCTAACTCTGAAAAAAAAAAGACCAGATTTACTGGCCTAAAGGTGACTGGAGAAACCCCGAGAGTATGGCCCCCAGACACCCTTTTAGCTCAGTGGTGAAGTCATCTCCGACGTTCACCATTCAGCCTGGGTGTGGACAGCCCCATAAAACCAAATGGGACTAATGAGGCACAGCAGTCCAGGGACAAGGGCCAGAAGGCAGAAGGGGACAAGGAAGCTGGAGATAGGGAACCCAAGGTTGAGTAAGGATAGTGTTGATGTGTAGTAAGGTTGTTAACCATTGTCATAGGGCAACATGTGTGCTAACTGTTTAATGAGAAACTATTTTGTTCTGTAAGCCTTCATCTTAAGTGAGAATAGCAGCACAATTGGAAGAGCGTAGTCAATCTCACTGAACTGTGCATGTAGAAATTTTTGAAATGGGGTATCTTTGTCTATGTATATTTTCACCAAAAATAGGTCGAGAAGGGAGAGGGTTGACATGTTGTGGGGTTGTTAACCAATGTCATAGAACAATATGTGTACTACTGTTTCATTAGAAACTACTTGTTCTGTAAGCCTTCACCTGAAGTACAATTAAAAAAAAAATTTGATATGGAACTGACCTTTCTAAAACAAACAAACAAACAAACAAAAAAACAAACAAACAATAAAAAGAGGTAAAAGGAGAGAGAACCCAAGCAGAGAGAGAGGGACCTCATACCACCAAGCAGGAAGTGCCAGGAGAAGAGTGTGTCCTTTGGACCCGACGTTCCTGTGCTGAGAAGCTCCTAGACCAGGGGAAGATTGATGACAAGGATCTTCCTCCATAGCTGGCAGAGAGAGAAAGTCTTCCCCTGGAGGTGGCACCTTGAATTCGGACTTCTAGCCTGCTTACCTGTGAGAGAATAAGTTTATCTTTGTTAAAGCCATCCACTTGTTGTATTTCTGTTATAGAAGCACTAGATAACTAAGAAAGATGGTCAGTTCTTTTATACTACTTTTTTTTTTTAGTTTAGAGTATATTTTCACTGCATTCTTTATAATTGGTTTGCTATAGGGAATTCCAATGTTACCTCCTGTTCTTGAGTGCGTGACTCCAACTAAGATCCAAATTTCGGATTCAGAGTGATTAGGCCCTATTATGTTATCACCATACAAATAAGCAAAGGATGCAATGCAACCCAGAGAAGATGGAAAGATATGAAGAGAATATTCACAGAAATATAGAGGAGAACTGTCAGGAGTCTGACAGTGTTCAGTACAATCTGGTTCTTGGGGTGGCGGGGGGTGAAGGTTTAGGAGGCATAGATACTTCAGGGTGAACTTCATGGTGAAATGTATCCTAAAGCCTGGTTTGTAGGAAGGAAGCGAGGTGGACTCACTGTAATGTATCTTTCAAGCTCAAAAACTACAGGTGATGTCTACAGAGGTGGGATTTGGGAAAAGCCAGAAAGCACTTCTTATAAGAAGGTCTTTGTATACAGAATAAACATAGGCTAGTGAGGAACAGAGCTGAGCCCTCATAGGTTGGTGGATTCCTACTGCCAGAACTTGGAGAGGGCAAATTCCTTAAAATTTCTTAAATTTTTCATCTTCAAACAGGCCAGACTTTATAACGTTCCTTACTGCTAAAATAAACTAGTCACTATTGACTTGTAATAATCAGTGTTTTATAATTTTTGAGGACATTAGGATGTTTATCTTTCTATTATCTCCCAGTTCATGATTGTGCAAATATGAATAATAAAATATTAGTCTACAGAGATCTTTCAACTTATCATTTATTTTTGGCAGCTGTTTGTACAAAAGAATTTTAAAAACTGATTAAAAATTAGGTTACATATTTTTTTGGGGTATTTTTCTGACTTTTAGCAAATAAAATTTTCTATCTGTAAAATTTATAAGGATTTTTCTTGTCTGTCAACTTTATATACTGCAAGGATTGGAAACACAAACATGCATATAACCATTATTATCAAGCTAGCTAAAATGCATATCTTAGAAAGTCTTCCTTACTTCTGAGCAAATAAAATAAAAAATTTGCAGTCTCCTATCCAGAAACAGGAGTCCCTGTGTGGTACAAATGGTTAAGCACTGGACTACTAACCGAAAGGTTGGCAATTCAAACCAATGCAGAGGTGCCTCCAAAGTAAGGCCTGGCCTTCTGCTTCTGAAAGGTTACAGCCTTGCAAACCCTATGGAGCAGTTCTACTCTGCACACATGGGGTCACCATGAGATGAAATCGACTTCAAGGGCAACTAATAACAACAACAAAAAACCAGAAACAAAGCTTGATTTATGGTGGCTCAGGGCCCTGGTGGTACAGTGGTTAAGAGCTGCAGTGGGCTATGGCTGCTAACCAAAAAAAGGTCAGCAGTTCCAATCCACCAGCTGCTCCTTGGAAATCCTATGGGGCAGTTCTACTTTGTCCTATAGGGTCGCTATGAGTCGGAATCAACTCAATGGCAGTGCGTTTGTTTTTGGCTGGTTTTCACACAAAAGAAGCTGTTTCTTGGTACTGAAGAAAGGAGACAAGTCCCTCAAAGCTAGCTTCAGGCTTCAGCGCTTACTGGGTATAGGCAAACTGACCTAGAAATAGGTGGGGGTCCAAGTACTGGAAATCTAAGGAGTGAGTAGCTAAAAAGGAGTGGGGGAGCACTTCTCTTTCTAGCTCTCCTAAAATAGCACAATTTTCCATAAGCAAATAAACAAGGGTAAACTAAGACGAATTAAAGCTCACTTCCTGAGCTTTTACTCTGTTAGGCAAATTACCTACATTAATTCTAACCTGTACCATAATCAGTAGTCCCTGGGTAGCACAAATGATTAAGTGCTCTACTACCAGCTAAAAGGTTGGTGATTCAAACCCATCCACAGCAACTCTGAAGGCATACCTGATGATCTGCTTCCAAAAAGTCACATCCTTAAAAACTCTATGGAGTAGTTCTACTCTGCACACATGGGGTCACCATGAGTTGGAATCGACTCAATGGCAAATAACAACAACAACCATAACCAGGAAAAATGAACACTATTATTACTCCCATTTTACAGATAAAGAAACCAAGTCGCAGACAGGTTAGCAAAATTGCTCAAGCTTACCTAGACAGTAAGTGGTAAAACTACAATCTAAAATCACTTCTGTCTGATTCCAAATCCTGAATTTTTTCCACTACCCTGTCAGCTTAATGCTTAATGTTGTGATCGAGGAAAATGTACACAGCTTCACCTGAAACATATTTAAAACTTACAAATGCAAGTCATTTAAGCAGCCTTGCTTAGTTATAGTTTTACACAAACTATATTTGCAGTGTTTTTCTTCTTCAGTATCTATACCTTTCCGTGTTGAAAGTACTGCCTGAATTCAAGTGTAATTTAATCTTTTCTCTTTGTCACATTAAATATTTAAAGTCTTAGTTCCTACTTGATGTACTTTTCTCTGAATCCTTTCCTTCTTACCCTTCTCTGAACAGTCACAGCTAGCAATAAATACTTCAAAATGTTAAAGTTGAGAAGACATTTTAAAAACTGACTGAAACTCCTTCTCACTGTAGTAATTTTATCCGAAGGTATAAATAACAGATATTTGAACTTTCTCTGTCTCACAGAAATGAAATAGAAAAGTATTTAGCAGGAAAAGGGCATAGGAATGTGACTCAAAAGCTATCACCATTGGACCTCAATACTCATACACGGAAGAGAGGATTCTGGCGCTCCCAGTGGCATGTGTTTACTACTTATTTGGAAAGTCTTCTGAATAGAATTCTTACCCGTATAGAGAAATTGTTGGGCTAGCAATTATAAACAGACTTGATTAAATAAGAGAAGGGATTTGATTAAGGGAGAGAATGTAAACATTCATGCTATCCTATAAGGACCCAATTAATGAACTTTTCTATTTCACTCTTTCTCTTTCTCATTCTTCATTTTTTTCAATTATTTTATTTTCTCTAGAAGCTATGACCATGTGCAGAAAACACTGTTTTGGGCATCAGATTTGCATTCATATCTTGATTCTGCCTCTACATAGCTATGTGATGCAAGGCAAGTCAATTAGTCTCACTAAGGCTATAGATTTCTTAATCTGAAAAATGGATTCACAGAGTTATTTTGAGGCTTTAATATGATACTGTGTGTATGGAAAATACCTACTAAAATATTTGTGGTTGGATAATAATTATCCAAGGGCACATCTGTCAATAGGGAAATAGGTTTCTAAGAAATTAATTAACACTAAACCGTATTTAAATGCAAAGCTTTTATGCAACCACACAAGAGACCCCGATTCAGCCAGAACTACCCAGCAAAGCTGCTCTTGAATTCCTGACCCACAGACACTGTGAGATAATAAATGTTTGTTGCTTTAAGCCACTAAATTTTGGGGTAATTTGTTACACAGCAATATATAACTAATACAAATCTCTTGAAGAACGTAAGGATATACATAACATTTCCAAATATAATGTTATACAGTTTATGGATGTTTAAAGTTATCTGTGAAAGAAAGAAATGCTTAAATAATTAATGAAATGATTTAGATGTGGAGGGCCAGAAGAGAATTTGAGAATACAAAAAAACCTATGGTCAAGAAAGGAGTCTCTGGGTGGTGCAAACAGTTAAGAGCTAGACTACTAGTCAAGAGACTGATGGTTCGAAACCACCCAGAGGCGCCTTGGAGGACAGGCCTGGTGATCTGCTTCTGAAAGTTCACAGCCTTGCAAACCCTATGGAGCAGTTCTACTCTCCGCACATGGGGTCGCCATGAATTGGAATCGACTTGATTACAGCTAACAACAGCAACATGGTCAAGGATATGAATTAATCCCTCTCTGCTATTTGTTTGTTTTATTATGATAGCATTTCAAGGTAAAGCTGCTCGCTTGACTAAATAAAGAACCTTTTGACAGAAGATACAGTTTATGTTACATGAATATTTTTGATAGTCGAAAAGAAATGTCGAAGACTACAATACAACCAGGAAAACTTCAGTAGTCAAACAAAGTCAAGTTTATTTAGCTAGGCTGCAGCAAATGAAAACACACCCTGCATTGGCCTTTGGAAACATGTCAGTAATGGGCATTTGAGAGGGGCTACTTTGTGGTGCAGTGGTTAAGAGCTATGGCGAGCTACAGCTGCTAACCAAAAGGTCGGCAGTTTGAAACCATCTGCTGCTCCTTGGAAATCTTATAGGGGCAGTTCTACTTGTCCTATAGGATTGCTATGAGTTGGAATCGACTCAAAGGCAATGGGTTTGGTTTGTTTTCTGTTACTTATACCTTTGGGCTTGTGCTCAATATTCCTAAGGGTGGATTGTGGAAGTGAGGCGCAGCTTGGATTATATCCTGTCAGGAAGGGGCAGTTCAGCAATTGGATTTTTAGTAATCTTTGTTCAGGTGGTGGGAGTTACAAAGCTGAAATAGGCACACCACTGATGCAAAACCAATGATCACTCAGAGGAAGGGGTCATTAGTCATGTTTTCAGCTACAGCGTGGCCTTGTGTAGAAACACTGTTTAGATGACCTAATCCACATCCCATTAGAAACACTTACCAGTAGTGCTGATTTTCACTTTCTCAAAATGATATTGTGGCACAACCATGAAGTGAAGAGTTCTAAGAACCAGCATAGACCCATTGAGTTCACACAGGCCCCTTACCTGGCTTCTGATCACTTGATTAATAATTGAAATAGTAAAGCAGAATAAGACATTAGAAATTGTAATTTTATGAATGAGGAACTGGGAGCACAAGATAGTGGCGATTTTCCCAGGATCAACCAGGCAGTTTGTGCCAGAGGGAGGATTAGAACCCAGATCTCTGGCAATTAGTCCAGGACTTTTTGCATGACACCGGATGTTCCCAGCCATGTGCTCACAACAACTGGGGTGTCAGGGTGAGGGGTGAAGTGTTTTACAAGTGGTTTGTTACTGATCAGAGTTAAAATACTGAAGTGGTCCTGTTCTCACTGTAAAAATTTCAAACATGGAATAAAATTCACTCTTCTCTTCAATCCCGTCCAAACCCCTAGATAACCTTAATTTGAGTTATTTTCTATGGATATAAATGTGCATTTGGTTATTACATAACAATGAAGTACATATTATTTTGCTCATTGTTTTTTCCCCCAATTAGTAATGAATCTTGAAGAGTGTTCCATATTTGTCTACTTGGCGTCCAAAAGGTCTGGAAACACAGATCACTTTATTTTATTATTTCACAGATTGACAATGTCCTTGATGATATTCTATGTACTTGTCTACATTTCTAGACTTTATATACACCCTGTTATAAAAAAAAATCAGTTGCTACCGAGTCAATTCCACTCATGGCAACCCAGCGTGTATAGAGTAGAACTGCATCCAATAGGGTTCCCAAGACTGACTTTTCAGGAGCATATTGTCAGGCCTTTCTTTTGAGGTGCATCTGAGTGAATTCAAACCACCAACCTTTCAGTTAGTAGTGAGCACGTAACCATTTCTGCCACCCAAGAACTCTGGTATGCCCTATAAAGATACTTTTTTTTATTTTATTTTAAAAAAGGATGGTTAACCCTTTATTAAGACACTCACAAGAATTTTTATTCAAAAATATCTTGAGTGGTAAGTGTGCTGGGATATACAATCAATGTGCTAGGTATTGGTCATGAGGATTAGTAGGCCATACTTTCCATGGGTCATGGGAAATATGAGAAGCAAATAAGTAAAAACACTGAATACTGCTAAACTATACCTTACTGTCTCATATAAACTTATTTTTACATTTCCAGTTCTTAATTTTCAAGATGTAATTCACAAAATCCTGCTGATTATAAAGAAATATGATGATGAAATGCCAAGTAGGAGATTGTGAAAGGTATACAAAATCTGGTCTAGACTGCCAAAAGCCAAAATGCACTGATATCGAACACAAGGATCAGTGAGGGCGTTCCCATTTGCCCCTTGAGAGTTTATAACACTGCTATGGTGTATTTAGGTGACGCAGATTCTTAACCGAATCCATCTTGCCGTGGAATCATTTTACAGTTATTAAGGTTTATTTTGTTTTATTCACATTCCTTTTCTGAGCCTGGAAACAAGAGTAATGCCAACTTGGAAAACCAAACTTCTTTGGAACCCAGCTTTTATGTCTTTATTTCATTTCCTTTATCCACTCTCATGTACTTTATTATTAACATAAAATAGTTTGTCCTTCCATATGTTTCTCTATTTCTTATATGATGAGAGTTTTGTAGAAAGAGATTCCTTATACACTATTTAATCTGCTCGCGCCACTTTATGTGGAAGAAATTAACATTGTGTTTACTTTCGTTAGGTAATCTCTATCTTCTGCTGTGCATTAAAAAAAGTATTTTCTAGAGCAACAAGGAGCTCTATCTTCTGCTCTACATTTAAAAAATAAAGTATTTTCTAGGCAGCAAGGAGATCATTGAATGTTAGATTACACAGGCTGTATATCCACCTTAACTATCAACTGCTTATAAACAGTTTGGTGACTGGATAGCACTAAATTATCTGCCTGAGTTGACTGGTTTCTCAAATGCATAAATTCTATCAAAATAGAGAACGGACATGATTGTAGACTAAATAAATAGTTCACTGAATTTTAGAGGCAGATGAGACCTTAGAGCAAGGTTTCTCAACCTCAGTACTACTAATATTTTGGACCAGATAATTCTTTGTTATGGGGGGCTGTCCTGGGCATTGCAAAATGTTTAGCAGCATCCTTGGCTTTTACCTGTAGAAGCACTAGTAGCAACCCTCCTCGGTTTTGGCAACCAGGAATGTCTCCAGATGTCTTCTGGGGGTGAAAAACATCCACAGTTGAGATCAATTCCCTTACAGAATATCTGATCCAATGCACTCATTTATCAAATGAGAAAACTGAAAGTCGGGTATACAAAACTACTTGAGAAAGACACTATAAGAATTATATATAAATTCTTCTAACTGAAAAATCACCTTAATTGATTACTTCTAATTCCATATTCATAATATATTTTATAAAGTATATTTGCATGATTTTGAAATTAGTATCTAGATTGTGAATTTGAAGTAAATACATCTCATACTGTAGGTTTCTTAGGTGATGTTCTCCTACACCAGCCAAAGATTTGAATAAATATTAAGGATTTTATTCCAGAAGAAACTATTAAGGGTATGATGGTGGCAGGATAGAAAAAGGAAGCCAAGCAAGGGTATAATTTCAGGTGAGGTTTCAGAATTAGCCTGATCCCACAGAGAGCTCTGGAGGATAAAGTTCACCTCAGAGATTGTTTGGCTTGATGGCAAAGAAGCTGGAATTTTGTAATCACAAACAATTCAGTTGTCGGCTATGGACTATTCTGGGATTGTATGCAGCAGTGTAAAATTCCTAGGCATTTCCAGCTCTCTAAACAGGCAAGGAAGCCATGAATTACCTGGGGATTTGGATGGAGATGGGAGGGATGTGAAATTCCTAGATATTTCAGGCTCTGTATTTAGGCAGAGACTCCAGCGCCCCGTGACAATCCTCCCAAGGTTAAATGTGCGAGACTTCAGCAGCAAAGCATGCAGAAGCCATAGAGGTGCACGAAGCTGGTAAGTGGTATTTGAGGGAATCAGGGAAAGGTATTAATAATGTCTACTACACTAGTACTGTAAAAAAAAAAGAAAGTATATGTTCAAATTCTGACCTTGCCATTTACTGCTTGGACAAGTTACTTAAATCTATTGAGCCACAGTTTCTTTGTCTTTACACTGGAGGCAATAACACCTACCTCATATGATGCTGTGAGAATTAAATTATATAACAAATACATGATGGAGACAGTATAGCAAGATTGTTATTGTGCTTTTCAATTCATGAAAATATATTTCTAATTTGTATAGATCTTCTAATATTTCCGTCATTAAGGCTACAAAATTTCTCTGTAAAGATCTTATACGTGTTTTGTTAGATTTAGTCCAAGTATTTGACATTTTTAATCCTACTGCAGATAAAAAACCTGTCGCCGTCAAGTAGATTCCGACTCGTAGTGACCGTATAGGACAGAGTAGAACTGCCCCATAGGATTTCCAAGGAGCAACCGGTGGATTCAAACTGCTGACCTTTTGGTTAGCTTA
Source organism: Trichechus manatus latirostris (assembly GCF_000243295.1). NCBI lineage: Eukaryota > Metazoa > Chordata > Mammalia > Sirenia > Trichechidae > Trichechus > Trichechus manatus. The sequence continues at coordinate 5,436,450 of NW_004444095.1, read as the reverse complement.
ACCACTGCACCACCAGAGCTCCAAATTATTTCTTAATTTTATATTTATACTTTTTATTCCTGTTGTATAGAAATACAATTTATTTTGTTATAAGGAATTCATATTCAGAAATTTTTAAATTTATTTCTCATATATTTTCTTCAGATTATTTTGGGTTATCCATATACACCATCATATTATTTGTGAATTATGATAATTTTGTCTCATCTTGTACAATTCCAGTATATTTTGTTTATAATATTTGCCTTATTGTGGAGGTGAGGACTTGTATTGGCATAAGTTATCAACTCTGAGAACTACTCTTCACATTTGCTTTGTTGAAGCACATAATACCATCTTTAATGGCTTAACTTGCTTTTTCCATTCTTCAGGATTGTGTTGCATTCCTTGACCAACTTTTTTTTTTTTTTAATGGTATCCACTGGCAGAAAAAGAGCATTGTTATAAATTTTTAGCATCTTCTTGTTCCCATGCTGGGACAATATTGAATATCATCCATGTAAAAGAGTCAAATTCTTCAAGCAATGAAATCCATTTTAAACGACGTGTCTTGGCAAGCACCATACTAATTATCCACTTCAAGTCAGAATTTCTTTCCCTGTTCATAAGTAATGTTGTCCCTTTAAGGTAAAGCTTTGACCCTTAAAGGGATAAATTATCTATCAATTCTTCCTTTAACACATTCAACAAGTTATTTAATCAATGGAGTACTTCATAACTCTTTGCTCTTCTTTCAATTCACATAATCCTATTGCTAAAGAGACATTGAAAACTATGAACAAGAAATAAGTAGACTTTTCTCAGTGGCTTATTTAAAAAGTCAACAAGAATTTTAGGGGCCTTTTCTTTAGAATTAAAATATGATTTCAAAGCTTCAAATAAACTGAATATTCTCTCAACTACACTTGGATTTTTGAGTGAGAATTGAAGAAAAATGAATGCTTCCAAAATCACAAAAAGTCTTTAATTGATCAGTTCAAAGAGTGTAAATGCTGAAGTAAAAGAACAGTCTTATGACAATTTCTTCAATGTCAGTAGGAAGAATATCAGATGCTCTTTAAGCAGCACTATGCAGAATATAGCCAGTACAGCCAACATCTTCCATAGAATCATGCATTCTTTGCTTCAACTTTAGCTGCTTTAACTCATTAACTACTAAATTTAAAAAAAAAAAGTCTGTAAAAATTTGCTGTTGTTTCTGAAGTCACATCTGGAATGAATTTGATTCACAATAGCCTTATAAGAAAGCCTTTTCCACAAGAAAACTATTGCACAAGCAAAGGAAAATGTTTCATGCATTGTCTTTAGTTAATCTGTAGCTATGCTGTTGAAAAAGGTGACGCATTTAGATCTTCGATAATCTCTGTAATAAAAAATGAAGCAAAAATTTCTTATTGGTGCAATCGATTTGGTCCTGGCACTTGAAAATTTGCTTCCAATTTTGGAAACAGAAAATACTTCTGGAAGCAGTAAGTCCAAACACTTCGTTGAGTTGAAAGACTGATGATCAACAGTGTGGAAGGCCATTAAACTTGTGCTATACTTATTTTATCATCTTAATCTAAATGTCTCTTAATTTAAAACAAAAGTGTTATTTTATCACTTTATTTAGTACTAGTTGACAAAATCATGCATATTTCATGCTCAGTTGTTAGGATAGAAAAAATGAAACCCAAGTTGATTCCACTCATAGTGGCCCTATAGGACAATGTAGAACTGCCCCCTGGGGTTTCCAAGGAGTGGCTAGTAGATTTGAACTGCTGACCTTTTGGCATATGCAGCCAAGATCTTAAGCACTGCGCCACCAGGGATCCCCAAGTTGTTAGTATAAAGTAGCTTATATCTGACTTTCCACCATTTTCTGTATTGAATGAACAATTGCATACTGCACAAAGAGCTTCAAAAGGACTTGTTCCTCATTTAACAAGTGTCCACTATTCAGAAAATTCATCACAAAATTTACCTTTGCGTTTTGGTATTTTGGGGTTCAAATATACACAAATAAAAAAATAGATAATAGCAATCACGCAAGAATTGAAAAGATTGAATTTGAAAATCTCATGGCCACATCAGTGTGTCTGTCAATCCTAAGCCCTACCAAGTCGGTAAACAGGAGTGGAATGATTGAAAGGGCTGTGAACTTTCGGAGTAACAATAAATTGAACCCTATATCTGATGCAAAAAAAAAAAAAAAAAAGGTTAAATTCCCATTTGCCTCAAGGGAAGTGGTATTTATAAGACGCAGTTTTTTTTCAGTTTTCTCTAACAAAGACAGATCTGATCTTACATAAGGTTTTGGTTAACCTGAGGATTCCGGGGTTGGCTGACGTTCAGAAGGGAGAGTGTTTAGGGACTGTGTTCACCTGTCTTCCGGTGGTCACTAAAGTAAGGATGGTATGGACTGGCTGACTTTCAGAAGCACGGCCACCAGAGTGAGGTGTGTGCTATTTGACTGCTGTCTAGAGGTGTGAGGCTGTCACTGATTGACTAACTTTCAGGACTGAGATGAGGCACTTGTCACTGACTGGCTGACATTCAGAAGTCCAGGGCTGTCATTGATTTGCTAACTTTCAGAAGCATAATTATTGGAGTGAGGCTGTCATTGGCCTGCTGATTGTACTGATTGGAAGTTATACAATGGTGGCTTTCCCTTTCTTGAATGTTTTCTTTCTTTAATTCTTAGCATCAGAGGGATTCCAAGGTGAAGGGCAGCCAGGGAACATCTGCAGAGAGTTGGAATGCTCTAAATTATGGGTGGGGAGTTGGGGCAAGTGATTTTGGTTCTGGGCTGACTGTACCACTGGGAGCAAGTGCAACCCCAGAGCAGCAGGTCAGGTTCCCGTTTGGAGAAGATGGGACACTGGAGAAGACCCAGGGGAAGGGCACTTTAAGGTGGAAAAGAGCTAGAGTGGACAAAAATGCCAGCTCCTGGGCAGAGTCAGCTCTCAAGGAACCCTGGGCTAGCAGGACCCTAAGTAAACGAAGCCCACAGACAATCCCCAAATTGTACTTGATTCCCATTTTGACCTTCCTTCTTTATATCTACTTTTTGTACTGTGGCTACAAGGTCCTTCTTTTTATCCCCTGAGAGGCATTATGGAGTAGTGATAAGATAAATGAATCCAGAGACACAAGGTCTGCCTCAGGTTGTGAGGAGTGGAACAGAGTGGGCTCTAGAGGAATTCAGACCAGAGATATAATCCCAGCTCTGTCACTTGTGAGCTGCATGAACTCAAGCACATTCCCAACCTCTCTGAGCCTTACACTCTGTATCTGTGAAGTGGGTCTGATAAACTCTATCTTCTAGGACAGTTAGAATGTGTGTAATGTTTGTAAAGCACCTAGCACAGTGACTGGCATGCATTGAGTTTTAAATGATTGGCAGTTACCACTATGATTATTTTGACCCAAGATTCTAACACCTTCACTTCTGGGATTTATTCATGCAGGAGATGTAAGAGAATATCTAGTGTTCTAGGACATGGCACACTAAATCAGACAAAAATGGTGCTTAGCAAGAAAACCTCAGTAAATTATCCCCATTAGAGGATATATCATTTAATTTGGGTTTGGAGGAATATTTCCCAACTCGATGCCAACTCAAAACTCTAGAATTTGTGTCAAGTAACAACTGCTTCCCTCCCTCCCAGTTGCCCTTCCAGCAAATCCATCCCTATTTCATTCATTCACCCCCACCAAAAATCTAGGCCTTGCTTACAGTTTGCCGAATTATACTGTATAGTTCCTTAAATGGAGTGAGCTGTGGTTGTCCCAGCCAGGACAAAGAGGACCAGCCCAGTGGCTTCTGGATATCTCACCTCAAAAAAGTATCACCCTTATTTCTTAACAGCTCCTTGAAGATGATGTGCATAAAGCACCTACTTTGAACACTGTGTTCAACTGCACTGGGACAAGAACACAGGACACCTTCAATTCTTGTCCCAGGTAGAAGCTGGTTTCCCCATAACCCCAAAGTAATTGCTAAGAACAGTTTACCATTCCAGGCTTGCTCTCAACTCTGAGACACACTCTCCAAGTCTGGTTCCTGCTCACCACTCTCACAGTCTCATCCAGCCTACCACCCAGCTTAATTTAAAATTACCTCTCACTGAAGAATTTGCAGTTTCCCAAGGCCCCAGCCTGCCTTGTCTTAGAGATTTACACTTTACTACTCTCAGATGGTGTCATGGATTGAATTATGTCTCCCCAAAAATGTGTGTATCAATTTAGCTAGGCCGTGATTTCCAGTATTGTACGATTGTCCACCATTTTGTCATCTGATGTGATTTTCCTATATGTTGTAAATCCTGCTTCTATGATGTTAATGAGAGGGTATGGGTAGCAGTTGTGTTAGTGAGACAGGACTCAATCTACAAGACAGGAGTGTGTCTTGAGGCAATCTCTTTTGAGATATAAAAGAGAAAAACGAGCAGAGACCCAGGGGGACGTCGTATCACCAAGAAAGCAGTGCTGGGAGCAGAGCACATCCTTTTGACCTGGGGTCCCTGTGCAGAGAAGCTCCTAGTCTAGGAAAGATTGATGAGAAGCCCAACAGAGAGAGAAAGCCTTCCCCTGGAGCTGATGCCCTGAATTTGGACTTTTAGCTTACTTTACTGTAAGGAAATAAACTTCTCTTTGTGAAAGCCATCCACTGGTGCTATTTCTGTTATAGCAGCACTAGATGACTAAGATAGATGGACTCCCCCATCCCATCATCTCCTCACTGCTTTTTACTGTTTATTTTGATGTTAAAGGATACTCACCATCATCTTTACAAGATTGCTGCTCCTAGACTCTGAAATTCCATGGGCAGGTGCTTAGTCTTGTTTATCCTAGCATCCCCAGTACTAACACAGTGCTTTCGAAAGAGCAGATGCTCAATTAAAATTTAAGGAATAAATGAGCCAGTGAGCGTGAGGTCTAATTTACTAAGAATTACTTCTCATACATTCTTTTTTATTTTTTCCATACAAAAATTTATACATATATTGTTACGTGACTCTAATTGCTCTCCCCATACTGTGACAGCACACTCCTCCTTTCCACCCCTGATTCCCCATGTCCATTTAACCAACTCCTAACCCTCTCTGCCTTCCCATCTCACCTCCAGATCTCATACATTCTTAAGTAAACTAAGTAAATCCATGTATGTACCATTTGACTTTACAGAACAACAGACTAAAAAGGATAACCAAAGCAAAGAATCGACCATCTTTTAGTATTATGTTTTTCTCTATTTCTTGAAAAAAGTTGGGAAACTATTTTACTGCTGAGTTCTTTCACGTTTCCAAGGCAACGCTTATTCCAATGCCATGTTATCTTTTTTCTAAATCATAATATAAGATGGTCAGTTTCTCCATTTGTTTTGCAAACAGACAAAACACTTATTCTTAAACTTCATAAACAGCAATAAGTGTATAACCAACATCATTCACAAACTTAGATTTTAAAGCTAAGTAACCATTACATTAAAAGGAACAACATTTCAAAACTAAGAAAACAAACAAAACAACAACAAAAAGGAAGGTAAATTCCAAGTTAACCATATAAAACAAAAACCCAAAAATGTTATACACTGTGTTCCCTGCAGCCTCACCCTGGCCCTCCACTACTTAGAAGGTTGACTGCTTTCTTCAAAGACAAAGCCAAGAATCTGCCTCAGACTTGACTAGGGGTGGGAGAAGTTGCTGGGCTTGGCACTTGAACTTGCACTGGCCAAGTTAGTAATGCCAGCCCTGCCTTCAATTCTGGCTTGGGCTCTCTCTGCCTCATCTCAAAGCCTCCTGATACTGGGATGGGAGACAACTGGGATTAGACTCATGGATCTTGGTCAAAAACTCCAGGAGTTTCATCTTGCTGGTTTCAGCGTGGGCTCTTGGTTTCCAGGGGAATTTATAGTATGAAGGATCACTGTTGGGCACCTGCTGGTACTCCAGGTATTTTTCCTGTACCAAATCTTTGGTGATGAACTTCCTTGGCTCCCCAAAGATGAAGTGCTTCCTCCCAGAATGTAGATCCATCGTATTCAGCACTTCCTAGATCTCCTCCTCAGTGGCACAGTTGCCCTTCATGAAGATCATGCCCAGGATAATTATCAAGAGGCTTGTCTTAGGCATGCCCTCATCACCACTCAGCCTTGCATCAAAGGTGAGACCCAGTTTATTGATGAGAGCATAGCAGTGGCTGGTGGGGTCTACTTCCTTCAGATCAAAGCCAAAGACCAGCTCTATGAGCTCAGAGGTTCTTTTGATCTCAAGGAAGTAATCTTTGTATTTGATTTAGGTAATAATATTGGAGTAATTATTCCCTGTCCTTGAGCATGGAGAATGTGACCAGCTGGAGCTGGGCTCACAAGGACTCACAAGGACACATCAACTGGGCTCTGAGTTATAAAGACAATAGCTAGGATAATCTTGGAGAATATCTTTTAGGCAACCGATCAAACAGAACACTAAAGAGTTTTCACTCTTATCTTTTTCTATTAGCATTTAGTGAATAGAAAATTTGTTGGATGAGTGAAGACCCTCCTGACTGTCGTTACCAAAACCTGTACCAATGATTGTTAAGAAAGGTGATTCAAAATGCAGGATCACAGTTTCTAGCCAATCTGTGAAAAGGTGAAGCTTTCAATGGTTTTGCCAGTTTGTAATGTTAATATACACTGATGATTTTGTAACGTTCCTCAGACTGGGCAGACATGGCTCTGGCAGCATGCTTGTCTGTTTTCCCATTCCTGCCTATTCTGTAATATTGCCTTGGACTTGGGCAGACATGGCTGTGGCAGCACGCTTGTCCACTTCTCATTTTTGCCTTTTGAATATATGCCGAATAAAATTTTCTTTTTGCTTTACTAAACCTTGTGATGTTTTTTCCCTACAACATATTCTTGGATAACAATATCCAGCATTTCCTCCTCTGTGATCAGCTCTTTCACTTGATACGTGTACAGCAGGAATTACACCATCAAAGCTACTTTCTCGTCTAGAGGATCTATGGGCAGGTCTTCGATGTCTGGTGGTGAATGTGAGGTGGTTGGACTTTCCTCTTCATCTGGGATACTGAAGCCCTCAGCTGATTTGCCTGATGAGGTGGTTATGATAGCAGTGGAGGAAGAGCAGCCACTCTGACTATCCTGGTGAGTACTGGTTGTCTCAGCAGCAGGAACCTCCTCCATGTTGCCAGATATTAGAGGATGGGAGGAGGGGGAGATGTTGTCCTCCAAAGCTTTGAGGATCTGTGCAACCTCCAGGCCCTTGGACTCACTGCAGGCCTCAAGGTGTTGCTCATGTGTGGAGCATGGACTCTCCTGACCTTGAGACATGATCACTATTGTTGATGGCAGTAGGCAGGAGTATGAGTACAACCTAAGGAGAAAAGAAGAACATGAGTGGCCTCAGCTGGTAAACTCAACCATGGTGGCCCTTATGAAAGCTGCCTCCACTTGTCTTCTCCTGAGGGCAGTGCTTTAGGACCTCAGAGGTCTCCTGTCCTCTCCTGCAAAAAGCTGAAGGAGGAAGTGAAATGGCTCTTCAAAGTACGGCCAGCCAGCCCAGCTCGAGATTTCCCAGAGCTGACAACAGGGGCAGGTAAGATCAGGCTCTGTGGGGTTCCCTCTGTTATGAGGTGGATGGTCTTCTCTGTCCTTGTTCAGAATCCTCACTGTGACTCCTGGGAGGATCTAGGACTTCTCTCTCTACTGACCAAAGGCCTATCACCTCAGAAAGAGGCCCTAACCTCCCTGGGATACCAGAGAAAGAAAGAAGTAAGGGAGAACCTCAGACTGACAACTCTCCCCAGAACCTCCCAGAGGGGAAAGCCAGAGGGGTGACAAACACTGCTGTGAAAGAAGTGAGTTGGCCACTCATGAAACCATACCTGCCTGGGCCTCCCAGGGCTAACGGCAGGTGGCAGGACTCTGTTAGGGCTCTGTTGTTCTGAGGTGGATGATCCCCTCAATCCTCACTAAGAGTCCTCACTTTGACCTCTAACAGAGACTGGGACTCCTCCGTCTGCTGACTTAAGGTAATATCCCTTACAAGGCCCTCACTTCCCTCAGACTCCCAAAGTCAAAGTCAGGAAGCACCTCAGTCTGACAGCTATTACAGAGTATGCAAGCTCTGACAGCAGGGGTGTGGCTCTATGAGATCCTTGCTGTTCCGGAGTCATGGTTCACTCAATCCTCACTCAGCATCTTACCTTGACTCCTGGAAGTGTCTGGGATTCCTCCTTCTGCTGACTTGAGGCCACACCACTCAGAACAAGGCCCTCACCACCCTCAAACTCCTGAGGCAAAAGTCAGGGGAAGCTACTCCCAATCACCTCACCCCTTCCTCCCAGGGCTGACAACAGAGTTCTGAGGGCCCCTCTCCCTTCATGGGTGGGTGGTCCCCTCAGTCCTCACCCAGCATTTTATCTTGACTCCCGGCAGGGCTTGGGACACCTCCCTTTGCTCACCTGAGGCAGCACTTCTCAGACCAGGACTCACCTCCCTGCAATGTCCCAGGCAAAAGTCAGGGGGCAACTCAGTCTGGATAGCTATTCTAGGGCGTCCCAGGGCTGACAGCAGGGGTCAGGCTCTTATCTGGGGAACTCTCTTTGTTCTGGGTTGAATGGTCCCCTCAGTACACTCAGCATCTTACCTTGAAACGTTGAATGCCTGGAACTCCTCCCAGTGCTGAAATGAGGCCTCCTCCATCAGCCTAAGGCACTTCAGACTTCTGAGGTGAGTCAGCGAAAGCTACTCCCAGTCACCACCCCCTCCTCTCAGGACTGATAAAAAAGTTCTGGGTTATACCCTCCTTTATGGGGTGGGTGATCCCCTCAGTCATCACTCAACATCTTACCTTGACACCTGGCAGGGCCTGGAACTCCTCCCTCTGTGTCTCCTTGAACCCCATTCAAGCTCTATATCTGGACTACAGGCAGTGTTTGGGACTCCTCGCTCTCCTGGCTTGGCCACACCCCTCAGACCAAGGCACTCACTGCCTTTAGACTCCGGAGGCCAAAGTCAGGGGAAGCCACTTAACTGACAACAACTGTCTGGAACCTCCCAGGGCTAACAGCAGGGGCAGGGTTCTGTGAGGCCTCCTCTCTTCTGGGATGAGTCATCCACTCATTCCTCACTTAGGGTCCACACCTTGACTCCAGTCTTTTTGATTAACTGCTTACTGGATGATGCCACTTCCCACCCAATCTCTGTGCATTTGTCCCATTGCTACTCTCACAGAGATTGAATCTGAGTTCCAGGCTAGGTGCTAGGTGGGAAGTCATGGCACAATGCATGGGGCCAGGAAAACTGCTGGGCTGTCAGAGAAAGAAAAAAAAAAGCACATCTTCCCATGGGCTTTCTTCTCTAGCCAGTTGGGAACCTTCTGTTCTAAAAGATTTACTTTGTACAGGTAAGAACCTTGTGTAGACACACTGCTAAGTAGTCTTGTCCTATCTTGTTATAAACATCATATCCCTTCATAAAATGATGAAGTCAGGAGTTCTAGGAGCCAGCATGGACCCACTGGGTAGAAGTGTGCCTCCTGACTTCTGATCCCTTGATAAATAATTGAAATAGTGGAGGCAGAGCCAATATGGAGAAATTGAAGACAAATACTTGGATATCACATTGAGGAAAAATCAGAAAAAATAATGAAGAAACTCTGAGAGGTATGTGGGATACAATCAAAAGCAAAAGTTTTCAAGTGACCAGAGTTCCAGAACAGGGTGAGAAAACAGAAAACACAGACAGGATCATTGAAGAATTGCTGACAGAAAACTTCCCTAATATCATGAAAGATGAAAATCTGACCGTTCACAAAACACAATGAACCCCATACAAGATAGAACTCAAAAGAAAATCACCAAGGCATATCATAATCACACTTGCTAAAACCAAAGACAAAGATTCCTGAAAGCAGCTCAGGAAAAACGAAAAGTCACATACAGAGGGGAAACAGTAAGACTAAGCTCCGATTATTAGGCAGAAACCACGAAGGCAAGAAGGCAATGGGGTGACATACATAAACCTTGAAAGAAAAAATTGCCAACCAAGAATAATATATGCTACAAAACTCTCCTTCAAATATGATGGTGAAATTAGGTCATTTCCAGATAAACAGAAATTTAGGGACTACGTAAAAACCAAACCAAACTTACAAGAATTATTAAAAAGAGTCCTTCGGTTTGAGAAAACGCAACATCAGACCACAGGCTGAATCTAGGATAGAAGAATGTACCAGCCAGATAACAACCTAGGAAATGAACTCTCAAGGACTATCCAAAACAAAAAGATTTACAAAAGGGAACTAGAGAGGTTAATCTGTAAATGATAACAACGTCAGAACAATAAAAAAGGGAATAAACAGTATAGGTATAGAACCTTCTAATGGAGAGGAAGGCAAGGCAATATCAAGTAATAATAGACAGATTCAAACCTAGGAAGATAAGCGTAAATTTCAAGGTAACCACAAAGAAAGTTATCAAACCTACTTATCAAAATGAAGAAGAAAAACATAAAGTCTCAGTAATAACAAAATCTACAAAAACAAAAGAAATGAAAAAAAAAATCTACATACAAAAGGAATTCAGCACAGGAGAGTAAGAGGAACAAAGAAAATGTCAGCACCACAAAAAAAAAAAAAAGCAAAAAAATGACAGCAATAAACTCACGCCTATCAATAATTACACTGAACATAAATGGCCAAAATGCACCCATAAAGAGACAGAGAGTGACAGAATGGATTATAAAACAAGATCCATCAATATGCTGTCTACAAGAGACACACCTTAGAAAAAAGGATGAAAATTTATTAAAAAGCAAAGGATGGAAAAAGATATATCAAGTAAACAGCTACCAAAAAAGAGCAAGAGTGGCAGTAGTAATCTCAGATAAAATAGACTTTAAAACAAAATCCACCATAAAAGACAAAAAAGG
>NW_004444095.1:5392715-5425426 GCF_000243295.1 Trichechus manatus latirostris | reverse complement strand
ATTAAGGGGATGATCTGTCATCAAGACATAACGATAATAAACATCTACGCACACAGCGACAGGGCTCCAAAATACATAAAACAAACTCTAACAGCACTGAAAAGAGAAATTGACAGTTCCACAATAATAGTAGGAGACTTCAACATACCACTCTCAGTAAAGGACAGAACATCTTAAAAGAAACTCAACAAAGATACAGAATATCTGAAGGACACAATCAGCCAACTTGACCTCGTAGACATATATAGAACACTCCACCCAATAGCCGCAAAGTACACATTCTTTTCCAACACTCCAGAATAGACCACATCTTAGGACACAAAGCAATCTTCAACAGAATCCAAAATATCAAGATAATACAAAGTATCTTCTCTAATCACAACGTCATCAAAATAGAAATTAACAACAGGAAGAGCAAGGAAAAAATTAATTACATGGAAACTGAATAACACCCTGCTTAAAAACCTCTGGGTAAAAGAAGAAATCAAAGATGGAATAAAAAAATTCCTAGAATCAAACAAGAATGAAAACATATCATACCAAAATCTTTGGGACACAGCAAAGGCAGTGCTCAGGGGTCAATTTATAGTGATTGATGCACACATAAAAAAGAAGAAAGGGACAAAATCAAAACACTGGCTACACATCTTGAACAAATAGAAAGAGAACAGCAAAAGAAGCCCACAGCCACCAGAAGAAAGGAAATAATAAAGATCAGAGCAGAAATAAATTAAATAGAGAATAGAAAAACAATAGAAAGAATCAACAAAACCAAAAGTTAGTTCTTTGAGAGGATCAACAAAATCGACAAACCACTGGCCAAACTGACAAAAGAAAAACAGGAGAGGATGCAAATAACCCAAGTAAGAAATGAAAAGGGGTACATTACAACAGGCTCAACTGAAATAAAAAGGAACATAGTAGAGTATTGTGAAACACTATACTCCAACAAATTTGAAAACCTAGAGGAAATGGAAAAATTACTAGAAACATACTACCTACCCAAACTAACACAAAATGATGTTTAAAATCTGAACAGACCCATAACAAGAAGAGATTGAAAAGGTAATAAAAAAAGAAAACTCCCAACAAATAAAACCCCTGGTCCAGATGGCTTCACTGGAGAATTCTACCAAACATTCAGAGAAGAGCTTACACCATACTACTCACACTATTTCAGAACATAGAAAAGGAAGGGATTCTTCTGAATTCATTCTATGAAGGCAGCATAACCCTGATACCAACACTAGGCAAAGACACCACAGAAAAAGAAAATTACAGACCAATATCTCTCATGAATATACACGCAAAAATTCTCAACAGAATTCTAGCCAATAGAATTCAGCATCATATCAAAAAAAAAAATCATACACCACGACCAAGTAGGATTCATACCAGGTATGCAAGGATGGTTCAACATTTGAAAATGAATCTACGTAATCCATCACATAAATAAAAGAATCACATGATCAACTCAATGGATGCAGAAAAGGCATGCAACAAATTCCATCACCCATTCCTGATAAAAACTCTCAATAAAATAGGTATAGAAGGGAAATTCTTCAACATAATAAAGGGAGCCCTGGTAGCACAGTGGTTAAACAGCTTGGCTGCTAACCAAGAAATTGGCAATTTGAATCCACCAGCTGCTCCTTGGAAATCCAATGGAGCAGTTCTACTCTGTCCTATAGGGTCGCTGTGAGTTGGAATCGACTTGACGGCAATGAGTTTTTTTTTAAATACGAAACCAACAGCCAACATCATTCTTAATGGAAAGAGGCTGAAAACATTCCCCTTGAGAACAGGAACAAGACACGGATGCCCTTTAACAGCACTCCTGATTAACATTGTGCTGGAAGTCCTAGCTAGAGCAATAAGGCAAGAAAAAGAAATAAAGGGCATCCAAATTGGTAATGAAGAAGTAAAACTGTCCCTATTTGTGGATGTCATGATACTATACATAGAAAACCCAAAAGACTCCAAGAGAAAACTACTGGAACTAATAGAAAGATTCAGCAGAGTAGTAGGATATAAGATAAACATACAAAAAACAGTTAGATTCCAATACACCAATAAAGAGAACAATGAAAAGGAAATCAGGAAAACAATACGATTTATAACAGCTCCCCCAAAAATAAAATACTTAGGAATAAACCTAACCAGGAAGTTAAAGAACTAAACAAAGAAAACTACAAAACACTACTGCAAGAAACCAAAAGAGATCTACATAAATGGAAAAACATATCATGTTCATGGATAGATAGAAGCAACACTGTGAACATCACAATTCTACCCAAAACAATTTACAAATACAATGCAATCCCGATCCAAATACCAACAACATTCTTTAAAGAGATGGAAAAACAAATCATTAAGTTTATATGGAAAGGGAAGAGGCCCCAGATAAGTAAAGCACTATTGAAGAAGAGGAATAAAGTAGGAGGATTTGCACTGTCTGACTTCTTCAGAACCTACTATACAGCTATGGTAGTCAGAATAGCCTGGTACTGGTACAATGACAGATACATTGACCAATGGAACAGAATTGAGAACCCAGATTTAAATCCATCCACCTATGGTCACCTGATCTTTCACAAGGGCCTAAAGTCCAACAAATGGGGAAAAGACAGTCTTTTTAACAAACTGTGCTGGCCAAACTGGACGTCCATCTGCAAAAAAATGAAACAGGACCCATACCTCACACCATACACAAAAACTAATTCAAAATGGACCAAATACCTAAATATAAAACCAAAAACTATAAAAGTCCTAGAAGAAAAAATAAGATCAACGCTAGAAGGCCTAATACATGGCATTAACAGGATACAAACCATAACTAACAACACACAAGCTCCAGAAGATAAGCTAGATTACTGGGATCTTCTAAAAATGAGGCATTTATGCTCTTCAAAAGAGTTCACCAAAAGAGTAAAAAGAGAACCCACAGACCGGGAAAAAAATTTGGCTATTACAAATCCGACAGAGGTCTAACCAACGCCTCTGTGACAAAAAGCCAAATAATCTAATTAAAAAATAGACAAAGGAAATGAACAGACACTTCACCAAAGAAAACATTCAAGCGGCTAACAGACACATGATGATGTGCTTGCGATCACTAGCCATTAGAGAAATCCAAATCAAAACCACAATGAGATACCATCTCACCCCAGCATTACTGGCACGAATCAAAAAAACAGAGAATAACAAATGCTGGAGAGGCTGCAGGGAGACTGGAACTCTTACGCACTGCTGGTGGGAATGTAAAATGATACAACCAGTTTGGAAAATGATAGAGCACTTCCTCAGAAAGCTAGAAACAGAAATAGCATATGATCCAGCAATCCAATTCCTTGGAATATATCCTAGAGAAAGAAGAGCCATCACACGAATAGACATATGCACACGCATGTTCATTGCAGCATTGTTCACAATAGCAAAAAGATGGAAACAACCTAGATGGCCATCAACAGATGAATGGATAAACTATGGTACATACACACAATGGAGTACTATGCAACGAGAAAGAACAACAATGAATCTGTGACGCATCTCATAACATGGATGAAACTGGAGGACATTATGCTGGGTGAAATAAGTCAATCACAAAAGGACAAATATTGTATGAGACCTCTACTGTATAACTTATGTAAAAGTTTACACACAAAAAGAAACAATTTTTCTTGGTTACGAGGGTTGGGAGGGAAAAGGGGAGAACTAAATAGACAGTAGATAAGTGGTAACTTTAGTGAAGGGTAAGACAGTACACAATACTGGGGAAGCACAACATGTACAAGGCAAGGTCATGGAAGCTCCATAGACTCATCCAAACTCCCTGAGGGACCAAACTGCTGGGCTGAGGGCTGTGGAAACAATGGTCTCGGGGAACATCTAGCTCAATCAGCATAACATAGTTTATAGAAAATGTGTTCTACATTGTACTTTGGTGAGTAGCATCTGGGGACTTAAAAGCCTTTGAGTGGCCTTCTAAGATACCCCACTGGTCTCACTCCTTCAGGAGTAAGGGGTAATGAAGAAAACTAAAGACACAAGGGAAAGATTAGTCCAAAGAACTAATGGACCACAACTACCACAGCCTCCACCAGACCGAGTCCAGTACAACTAGATGGTGCCCGGCTACCACCACTGACTGCTCTGACAGGGATCACAAAACAGAGTCCCAGACAGAGCTGGAGAAAATGTAGGACAAAATTCTAACTCACAAAAAAAGACCAGACTTACTTGTCTGACAGAGACTGGAGAAACCCCGGGAATATGGATGCCATTTTAGCTCACTAATGAAGTCACTCCTGAGGTTCGCCCTTCAGCCAAGACTAGACAGGCACATGAAACAAAACAAGACTAAAGGGGCACACCAGCCCAGGGGCAAGGACGAGACTGCTGGAGGGGACAGGAAAGCTGGTAATAGGGAACCCAAGGTTGAGAAGGTAGTGTTGACATGTTGTGGGGTTGTTAACCAATGTCATAAAACAATATGTGTAATAACTGTTTAATGAAAAGCTAGTTTGTTCAGCAAATCTTCATCTAAAGTATGATAAAAAATAAATAATAATTGAAATACTAAAGCAGGACAGAACTTAGAAATTGTCTTTTTATGGATGGAGTGTCCGAAGCACAGGGAGGTGGTAAAGTATTTGCCAGTGATTTGTTACTGATCTGAGTTAAAATACTAAAGTGGTGCTCTTTGACTATGTTCTTACTGTAAAAATTTCAAACAATGCAGTCAAAACAAAATTCTCTCTTGACTTCTCTTCAAACCCTTCTATCACACTCACCACCATATAACCTTATTTTGAGTTCATTTTTTATGGACATAGATACATTTGACAGTTACATAAATGTATAAATAAAGTACGCATGTTGTTGTTGTTGTTAGGTGCCACTGAGTCAGTTCCGACTCATAGTGACCCTATGCACAACAGAAGGAAACAGTGCCCTGTCCTGTGCCATCCTCACAATCGTTGTTATGCTTGAGTCCATTGTTGCAGCCACCGTGTCAATCCATCTCGTTGAGAGTCTTCCTCTTTTTGCTATTTACTTTTTTTCCCAATTAATAATGCATCTTGAGAAGTGTTCCATATCAGTCTACCTGGTGTCCATAAAATCTGGAAACACAGATAACATATACTGTTTTATAGATTGAAGGTATCTTTGATAACATTCTATATATTGTTTATATTTACAGACTTTATGGGTACTTTAGATATAAAACCAAACCCGTTGCTGTCAAGTCAGTTCCAACTCATTGTGACACCATTTATTACAGAGTAAAATTGCTCTATAGGGTTTTCTTAGCTGTAATCTTTCTGGAAGCAGATCGCCACGCCTGTCTTCCATGGTGCTGCTGCGTGGGTTCAAACAGCCAACCTTTAGGTTAGTAGTGGAGTGCAAACCATTTACACCACCCAGGGACCTTACTCTTTATATAGATCTACCTTTTCTTCTTTTGTTGTTGTTGTTTATTTATTTATGGTAATTGTGTTTCAGGTGAAAGTTTGCAGCACAAATTAGTTTCTCATTCAAAAATTTATACACAAATTGTTTTGTGACATTGGTTGCAATCCCCAAAAGGTGTCAGCACTCTCCCCCTTTCTCTTTATACTCTGGGTTCCCCGTGTCCATTTGTCCAGGTTTCCTGTAACTTCTGCCTTCTCATCTCTGCTTTTGGGCAGGTGCTGCCAATTGGTCTCGTATACTTGATTGAACTAGGAAGCACGTTCCTCACGTTTATTATTGCTTGTTTTATAGGTCTGTCTAATCTTTGGCTGAAAGGTGGACTTCGGGAGTGGCTTCAGTTCTGAGTTAGCAGAGTGTCCAGGGGCCCTAGTGTAGGGGGTTCCTCCAGTCTCTGTCAGTCCAGTAAGTCTGGTCTTCTTTTGTGAATTTGAATTTTGTTCTACTTTTTTGTCCCGCTCTGTCTGAAATCTTCTATTGTGATCCCTGTCAGAGCAGTTGGTGGCGTCTACCTTCTCTTTTTTAATTTAAGAGTAGATGACTACCTTTATAAAACTCTCATGCATATTTTTCTTCAAATGTTTTCTTGAGTGGCAGGAGGGTTCAGATACGTAACTAGTGTGCTAATATTGCTTATGAGACTTAATAAGCCATTCTTTCCATGGGTTATGAGAAATATAAGAAATAAAAAATGTTGAGTACTGCTCTACTACACCTTTCTGTCTTTTACCTTACCTCTGCATTTCCATTTCTTGATCTGCAAAGTCAGACCACAAGGCCATATTGGTTACAGCAGTGAAATGCCATGTAGTGTATTGTGAAGTGCACAGAAAACATGATAATCTGGTCTTGTTTTCCAATGGCCCAAAGGCTCCAACACAAGTTCTGTGAGGGACTTTCCATGTGCCCCTTGAGAGCTTATCATTTCATTGCTATGCTGTACCTGGATGAAGCAATTTCATCATCATCATAATCTAATCTGTCTTGTCATGGAATCATTTTACAGCCCTTTAAATTTATTTTATTTACTTTCTTTTTGTGAGACTAGAATATGAAAGTAACGCAAAATCCAGCTTTTATGTCTTTATTTCATTACTTTTATCCACTTACATGTATGACATTATTAACATAAAATATTTTTCATTCCTCTATTTCATACATGCTTTGGGGTTTGTAGAAAGACTATTAATAGAATATGTAGAATTATGCTTCCTTTTTAAATGATTCCTTCAAAAGGAAGTATAATGTTTTCTTTTTCATTTTTCTGGTATCTGAGTCTACACTATGCCTCTTTTTAAAGCAAACACACTTTAAAATGGGTAAAATTCTAAATTACAGTGTTTAATATGGGATATTTTGATAGCACACCAAACACTTAAAATAGACAATGGCAATGATATGCATTAAGTCAAAAAGCTGAAATACAAACTTTTTTTTTTATTTGTAAATGTAACAAGTGGATTTCTAATCACAGTAATTTTTAATGTGTCCACTGTTCTATAAAATTATAACTTGGCAATTGTTACTGGAAACAAGCTCTATTAGGAAAAGTAAATTAAAGCATTAAATTACTTTCTCTTGGTTACTGAGATTAAGATTAAAAAAAAGTGAAAATGTGTGTACTGTTCATATAACCTTTAAAAAACAAATTCTATGATTATTTTGTGTGGTAAAATGGCATGGTACAGGCTATATTAAATGTGCACCTGCCACTTTATGTTAAAGAAATTAATGTACTTAATTTAAGTTATTGAATTTAGGTTAGGCTTTCTCTCTCTGTCGGCTCTGGGGGAAGATCCTTTTCATCAATCTTCCCCTGGACTAGGAGCTTCTCTGTGCAGGAGCCCCGTGTCCAGATGACATGCTCTGCTCCTGGCACTGCTTTCTTGATGGTATGAGGTCCCCCAATTCTCTGCTTGCTTCCCTTTCCTTATCTCTTGAGAGATAAAAGGTGGTGCAGGTCACACGCCAGGGAAACTCCCTTTACATTGGATGTGACCTGGTAAAGGTGGTGTTACAATCTCACCCTAATCCTCTTTAACATAAAATCACAATCACAAAATGGAGGCCAACCACACAATTCTGGGAATCATGGCCCAGCCAAATTGTTACACACATTTTTGGAGGGACATAATTCAAACTGTGACAGGGGTTCTAACTTTAAAGACTGGGAAGATGAAACTACAGACAGAAGGCTATGCTCCCCAAGTTAGTACCACCTGCATCCCCAGCCAGGCAAATCAGATCATTCTTATTTTCCATTAACTTTCTCAAGATCCCCTGCTGACTTATTCTTTACTCTTATCCCCAGTGGACATAACCACTTATTTGAGAAATATCATCACAGAGGTTTTTTGCACAGTGAAAACCCCACTTGGATTCCTTAGGCACAAAAGAAGAGTTAAGTTAATCTGAATGAAACATTGTAAGATTGAGATTCTTGTAATAAAGTGAAAGGCTTTAGGAAAAGCTTTGCGTTTACTTTTAAAAAGATAGATTTAACAGTTTTATTTCAACACGTCAGCCCCTTTTCAGTAAAAATTGAGCACTACACAAGTCGTAATTATGTCATTTTCATTAACAAAGGAATTTTAAAACAATTTCACAGTCTATAACGTGGGCACATCATAATTAAGTGAGAAACGCATGAATTCATAAAGGAAGCATTCAGAAAGTGAGGGGAGGGCAAAGAAGTGAGCAGAGCAGCAGCCAACAATGGGAAGGCGAAGGGTTCACAGGAGAGGCGCACATCCAAATCCTCAAATCAGACCTGGGTCTCTGTGAGCCAAATTAGAGGCTAAAACCGGCTCAGAGCTGGCATCAGGGAAATATTTGCTCACTCACCATTGGGGAGCCCTTTGCTTTATCCAACATGCCAGGATTATACTAAGAAGGAACATAAATCTGGCACAAAAGAGACTTTCACACTTGGAGGTGTTAATCAGAGCCAAGTATGAAGGTTGTTTTTTGTTTTCTATGCAAGCACTAATTACGGTGATCCCGATGGGACATTAATTTGGGGTAAAATACTACCTGCATTGGCAGCTGAGAGAAGGAGACAGGAGAATTTGGCATCTGAACTCCTTTACGTATGTTGCATTGTGAGTGGATTCTGAATTACACCTGCAAGACTGTGGTTCTTTATTGATGAAAACCCATCTTGATATTATAATTGGAGAAGACTCACTCATTCCTCTAAGAAGGAGCCCTGGTGGTGCAGTGGTTAAAGTGCTTGGTTGCTAACTGAAAGGTCTTTGATTAGAACCCACCAGTCACTCCATGGGAGAAAGATGTGGCAGTCTGCTTCCGTAAAAATTTACAGCCTTGGATACCCTATGGGGCAGTTCTACTCTATCCTACAGAGTCGCTGAGTTGGAATCTACTCAACGGCAGTGGGTTTGGTTATTTTGGTTTGGGCTCCAATCTGTCCTGAGCTATATGTCATGCCATAGTTTAGTTGGGGCAACCTAATTCCTAATATTCTGAGTATAATGCTTGACATTCATGGTGTTCTCAGTTTTTGTTTACCATCTTTGCTCTGGCCATAATGGGGAATAAAAGTAGTTGGGGTAGGAGTAGGGGTGGGTACTGGTAGCATCAGTTACCTTGCTGTCTGCTTTCAAACATACAAAATTGGGAAGGGTAAACATTCTCTTCTTGGCAATGGTGGGGCAACCACAGAGGAGAATTCAATTTGTCTAGCTAACAAGCCACTGAGCAATGACAGAGCATAGAGCCACATTTCCTGCTGAGATTTATGTTGGAAAATCATTGCTGCCAGAATCATGGATTATACTGAGACATCATCTGAGCCTTCTCTCAGTTTATAAATAAGACTAGCTTTGCAAAGTCTGAGAGCCATAGAATCACTGTTCTATTTCATTGGTTAGAGCAATTAATCATGGCTGTATGAACCAATAAATAAAAACTCTTTTCTTTTAGACAGTCAGGAAAGTTGGCAAGGAAGCTAGGAAAAGTGTCCTATTCAAAATGCATCTTTATTATTTTTTTAAGATTTGGTGCAGGAGTTTTTTTTATTTTATTAGTGTTCTTCCATCAAAAGGGCTTTGTAGGCCTTTTACGTTGCAGTCCTGGGGTCCCAGCTTCAGCCCTTTCTAATTCAGTGGTGTCTTTAGTGCAGTCCTCTCCCAATAGTAATAGCACAGGCATTTTACTTCCAGTAGAAAGACATCAAAAAATAAAAACAAACAAACAAAAAACTTGCTGCCATTGAGTTGATTCCGACTCATAGCAACCCTCTAGGACAGAGTCGAACTGCCCCATAAGGTTTCCAAGGAGCAGCTGGTGGATTTGAACTGCTAACCTTTTGGTTAGCAGCAAAGCTCTTAACCACTGTGCTACCAGGGCTCTGTAGAAAGACACAGGGGTTCATAAATGTGTGCAGTGCATAGAGATAGAGCTGTGCCTAGGTATTCTAGTTATATTTACTTTTCCCACCTTTAATGTTTTACACAACTTGGCTCTCGTTCTGCTTACGAATTTTAACAAGAGAAGATTTCAAAGAAACTTGTGCCAGTGTCCTTTAAATGCCTTCCAGTACAACTTGTATGTGACTTTTTTTTTTTTTTTTCCTGAATTGGAAAAAGGAAATTTCAAGAATCCAGACTCCACTCCTTCCTGGTCCAACTTTAAGGTTTGGTGGTGAATAGCCTCCTTGGAAGAGATGCCATGGAAGCTGTCAGCATTCTTAACTGCCTGGCTTCACCCTGTGCTGTCTACCAGTAGAAACAGCTAGATTGTAAGCTTTAGCTGAGCTATGGCATTTCCAAGGTGGCAGGGTGTCACAAACTGTTAAACACTCAATTACTAGCCATAAGATTGGCGGTTCAAACCCACCCAGAGGCACTTAAGAAGGCAGGCTTGGCAATATGCTTCCTAAAGTTTATAGCCATGAAAACCCCATGGAGCTGTTCTATTCTGCACACATCGGGTCACCATGAGTCAGAATCGACGGCACACAACAACATGGCCTTTCCAGGGTCTGCAACTTAAAACAAAAATACAAACAAAACACAAACAAACAGGAAACCTCTTCTGGGCAATATGTCTTCTTTAGCATGGTGTGCGAAACGAAGAATGTTAACGAGAGTGCTTATTTATTTTTCAGTTGAGGGAGAAATAGTAAATGCTGTCTGTAATAAGTCTATTATTTTTACTATTACTGTTTATTATTATTGCTGAGTTGGTTTTATAGCCCAGGGATTTCACAAAACACCCTGTAAACTCAATCTGCTGTGTTTAATATTGTTCTTGCTATCTGGCAGTTGACAGAACTTTTTTTTTTTCGTAATTCATACTTGATTTTATTTGTGTAGCATTACTACTTTAATGAAGACTGTCTGTTCTGTAGTTATTTCCCATTCTCATAAGAATGTCTAAGATACTTTGAGTTTCAATGTCACCTTTAAAAGTTTGTTATAGACTTAGGATCTTGCTAAACACCAGAAAGGATTATACACAAGAATAGCCACCATGACACTTTGGAAAGACAATGGACTTTATAAGAGGGAGAGAGAGGAAAAAAAAAAAAAAAAAGACCAGGTCAAATCTAGATTTGCTATTTGTTCTGTGACTTCTGTGAGCTAGAAATTCCTCACCTGGCAAATGGGTACAATATTCCTGTCCTCACAGCACTGTCTAGATAATTAAATTAGAATAAATGGCAAAGTATCTAACACATGGTAGCACAATAAACAATAGTAACTGATCTCCTTTGTCTTTGCTGAAATTGCTTACACTGCAATTACTGAGAAATGCCATGCAAAAAGGAGATCTATAGAAATGCAATGATAGGAAATGCTGTATGAAATGAACAGTTTGTACATAACGAAATTGTCTTAAATGTATTTTAGAACAAGGAAGTTCAAATGAGGCTTAGCTGCTCCAGCCCTGCTTAATTCTAAACCCTGATCCTCATTTTATCCTTTGTAACCTGATTACCCTTTGTATAGCAATTAATCAAGCAAGGTCCAAATCCATTCCCTCATACTACCATGGTCAGGAATATTAATATTACAGGTGGGAAGTCCTGGCTTGAGAGGTAGATCATCTGCTGAAAGAAGAGAGCTTGGGGCCCAAACACAACTAGAGAGACTATTTCTTCAGCCTAAACTTAGTTTACAAATTAATTAACCCCTGTTGGCTCAGGTAGCCCATTTCACCACTGCACCCTGATGTTCATTAAAGATAGAAAAAAAATTAAATAAATAAAAAATCAGAAATCCTTATTAAACTCTAAATCCTTTCATAGGCATTAAAAAAGAATACGAAGGGCTTTGAGATGCTTACAATAAAAGATATTGCAAATAATACTGATGAAAATCTAGAGTTATTTATTACATTCCAGTTTTAAGTGGTCGAAACTACATTATGTAGCTGGCTGTACAGGACTTGGAGTGCCTCTGAAAATCCCTGAATCACAACATTTTAGAATAAACGGCAGTCTAGTCTTAAATAGTCCATTTTACAGATGAAGAAATTAAGGGCCAGATAAGATAACTGACCTGAAGATTAGTTCATAACCTAGTAGTTAAGAGCAAGCATCTATTCAGCCATTCTATACTGGTGTAACTTTGGCAAGTTACATAACCTTTCTAAGCTCCAAGATACTTTTCTGTAAAACGGGACTAGAATAGTAAGTACCCCATGGCCTCTTAGTAGGTTTAACAGGTATAATGCATGTAAAATGTTTATCAGAATGCCTGGCATATATTAAGTACTATAGAGCCCTGATGGCACAGTGGTTAAGAGCCTAGGCTGCTAACCAAAAAGTTGGTGGCTCAAATCCACCACCTGCTCCTTGGAAACCCTATGGGGCAGTTCTATTCTATCCTATAGGGTCGCTATGAGTCGGAGTCAACTCGATGACAATGGGTTATGTGTTTATTACTACCATTACTACAATGGGAACTAAAATCTGTCATTATAATGATTTATAATCTGGAAAAATGAATAGGAGAACTCTACTTCATGTATTACTGAAGTTGAAGAAAACATTAGGTCATGTTTATATTCAATCTTTAAATTTGCAATATAGGAGAAATACAAATACAGATTATTTTTCCCTATTATTTTCGTCACAAAAAGATCAATGTCCTTTTGCTAAAAGCCTTCTGCTACAGCAACATTCAAGTAAATACCCTAATAGATACATAAACTGGATATTTAGAAGAACAAGTGAAGTTTTTTTCCTATAAGTTCATAATATGTATTTGTTCGTTGTTGTTAGTTGCCATTGAGTCGATTCCAACTTATGGTGAGTCCATGTGTGCAGAGTAGAACTGCTCCTTAGAGTTTTCAAGGCTGTGACCTTTCAGAAGCAAATTGTCTGGGTGAGTTTGAGCTGCCAACATTTCAGCTAGTAGTCAAGTGCTTAACTGCATATTTGTTTGCCCTAGAAAAATCCCAATATACTTAGTGGTTTTAATCCCCTATCTAAAAAAGTAAATAAGCCCAATAAATTATGAAAGAAGAGAAAGAAAGATTTCAAACATTATTATTATTATTGTGATATTTGAAGGATTTTTGTTGTAATACCATGTGACCTGAAAAAAACCTAGGCATATTTTGAGTTTTATACACAGGAAATCGTTACCTAGTAAGAAAGGATATTGCATAGACCTACCTACCTGTTTCCTATAAATTCCACCTGTTTCCTATAAGTCATTTTCCAATTGGTAAGCTATTTCAAAATCCAAATGAATGGTCTTAGGGCAAAGGGGTGCTATTTTCTTCAACCGAGACAAATTGCATTCAAACCATTTCTAATTCAGAAATGCTTTGCTATCCACTCTCCTCAGAGAAGAAATAAGAAGACCTTCTGTCATTCTGCTTCTCCGGTTCTCTTGTGCAAATTTAGGTGAGCCAGGTTCTCTTGGATGGAGACAAGCATGTATCTCTGCTGGGTGGCCATCAGAGAGGTCAGGTCAATGGTGCATGACCTTACAGCTAAAGGATGCTTTAATGGAACCCTGGATGTCAGAATGCTGAAGTCACAGTACAACCAGGACACTCAAACGCTTCACGACCCTTAGTCAATCCACTTTGAAACTGAGGAGGGGGTCCTGGATCATGTGTCAGAATAGCAGACTATATTATCTGATCCAGCATTGCATTTGGCAAGCAGTAGATATTATTAGAACAATTGGCTAATCATAGAATTCGAACTATTTTTTTCCTGATTAGAACTAGGAAAAATAAAAGACTTGATTCTGTTCACTCTCACATGTCCTATTTGTTTTTCCTAACTCAGAGTTAGACTTGTCCCCAGTGAGTGGCACACTTTGTGCACAGCACTACACAAGTGACCAGCAGGAGTTGCTTTATGGAGTATGCTCCCTTAGTTCTCCTAGTTTCTCTGTAAAAGGATCAAGAATCCAAATCCTTCCATTGTGATTATTGCTCATTTTACTATTAATACATTTCATGGTCTATGTCATGGTCCACAATATCTTGGAAAATGTTTAGCTTACATATTTCTACTCCTTCAAATAAAAATTACATATTTAGCTTTCTATATAAATAATCCCAAAACTGCACACACCATATCCAACCTTCCTGTAGTGAATTGTATATATTATCCGACAATGTAATTAGATCCATCAGATAAACTAAGTCCCAAAGAAGGCACTTTTGTTTTTCATTTAATTTCCCAATTGTAAGAGCACTCAGTGGCTCAAAAAGTTGTATTCCCATTATTATCAATGCTATCATTCAGAGTGAAACAGATACTTGAAGCACTTATTTTTATGCTAGTGCTTCCCCGCCACCCCAGCACAGTGATTACAGACTGACTATTTGAATGGTTTGAAACCCATAAATTATATATTTTTGAGAAGAAAAAAAAGGAAAAAGGCTAGACATTATTGAATCAAAAAAGTTTATTCTTTATAAAGGAAGGTTTTTGTTAAGGGGAGATGTATTACATTGTGGAACTAATCAAATTAGGCATCTACACTCTAAGATATGTGGTCCCTAGAAACTTTCTTTTCCCATCAAATGCAAGACTGACTTCGTCTTCAGCCTCAGGGCCAAGTTCTACAGGTTGAACTCCAAGTTATCTCATTATATGATTAATGATATCTGCAATAAGAATGATAGAGTTAGTTCGTGGTTCTTCTGCATAAATAGATTCGATGTTAAAAGCTATAAATTATAAAGGAGAGAATGGTCTTTTATGCAACCAGGGAATCACTTTCCCTGGTGGGCTTTTAATAACAATGCATTTGTCATGGGTTGACACTTCTACTGTTATTTCCTCTAGGCTATAACAAAAGAACTGTTTATCCACAATAGCCAGAATTCGCTTTTTTTAAAGAAGAAGAAAAAGTTGGGGTGTTGATACGGGTATCAACAGAGAAGTGCTCCCTGGGATATACGGTGTTCCTTCACTGAATCACTTTCCATGAAGAGTCATAAATGAATATAAGAGCTTCAAACGCCAAGGTGATTCTTGTGATGAAACTATACTTGCAGATGGAAGATAAACTGAACGTCCATGGGCAGCACCCAAATAAGCCTTAGGAAGTTGCTTTACGTTTCCAGCTCAGGTCCTAGGAAGTTCTTTCACCCTGATGGAAAGGTGATTTTGAGGGATATTTTGCTAAGTGGGATAGTTGATCAACTATTAGACTGTGTTTTAAACTACATTAAACAGAAAGTGTTCTAATATCTAAAATTGTAATAGAGGCAAAGAATAGGAAATATCTCAACAAGATTAAAACTAAAATATTCTTAAGTAAATTTTTAGGTCTTCTAGTAACATAATGCTTAGCTTCTCATGGCTGTGTTAACTAATGTGATACAAAATGCAGACCACTTATGGGACTACTGAACATATTATCACCTTCAGAGAGTATACTAAACAATGCCTAGATTTTCTAGATTTCTAAAAATAAGTAGCTTCAAACCAAGCCCAAATACCTACAGAGTAAATTTGGCTCATTACCTCCCACACAAGATTTTACTAGTCTACAAAAACAAACCAATCAACAAACTAACCAATTAAAACAATCCCACCAGTCACTGCTTCTGGCCGTATCGCTAAATCCAAAGGCTAATTATTGGTCTTTGCCTTATTTGAAACACTAGCATCTTTTGATATAGCTGATCACTTTCTTCTGCTAAAAATGCTTGCTTCATATGGCTTTTAGGACATCACAGTTCCCAGATGCTCCTTCTATTAGGCCATCACTTCTCAATCCCCTTAGCGCTTTATCCTCTTCTTCCTGAACTTTTTTAACACCAGAGTACCGTATGGATTAGTACTTCTCATCTCTTCATTAGTCCCCTTGATGATATAATTTCAATTTAGAGTTCTAAATCCATTTGCATTATACTGAATCCCTAATCCTATCTCTAGTATGGACACTTCCTCTGAACTTCTGACTCATAATGTTCAATTACCTACTTGATGATTCTCACTTGGTTATCTGATAGAAATTTTTAACACAGCATGTCAGAAGCTGAACTCTAATATTCCCCATAGACCTTTCTTTTTTTTTCCTTCCAGTCTCAATTAACAGCAACTCCATCTTTCCAGTTGCTCAGACCAAATTCCTTGGTGTCATCCTCAGTTCCTCTCTTTCTCTCACCCGCCTCATTCTCAATCTGTGAAAATTCCATTAGTTTTACTTTTAGAATATATCCAGAATCTAATGACTTCTTAGTTCCACCACTACCAGGGCCAGAATAAGTCATGTGAGGGCCCTAAACACTGACAATCTGTAGTGCTCCCTCCTCTGCTTACTCCCGCATTCGAACAGGATATGTGAGTTTCATGCGAGTGTGTGTATATGTGTGTGTGTGTGTGTGTGTATGTGCGTCTTAGCTATCCACGATGTAACTTCTTTTTAAATGCAACTATAATATTAGCGATTGAATGCAAAAGTGGCTTATGCCATTTTAGCAGAATGAGATGAACTGGATTATAAAATTTTTATTTTATAATTGTTGATTAGAAAGAAATAATATACTTCTAAGAGACCCGTTGAGTTAAGAGTTTCAATTATACAGGAGGGGACTGTAGGAGATGGATGTCAATAAAGGTGTTAAAGTGCTAGGGACCTCATAGCTTAAACAACCTTGTGCGTGGGCACCCTTGTGACCCTGCATGAACTTTATTTCTGGCAGCCACATTCTCACGCACTGGAGCTGGTATCAATTTCATTTAGTGCCTTGCTAGTTCCCGTCCACTGCAGCACTAGCTTTTCCTTGCATCCTGTCTGCTTGGCATCTATGGGTCTTTGCTTTGGACAACTGGTGCCCTTATTTTGTTGATGCCCTAAGCACGTGCTTACCTTCTTTATTGGGTAACCCATCCCTGACCACTACCACCGTATTCTCAGCCACCATTGTCTCTCTTCCAGATTACTTTGGTAGTCTCACCACTCCTTTCCCAAATTCCATTTTTGCTCCCCTATGGTCTCACACAGAAGCCAGGACAATTCTTTGAAAACCCATTGGATCATGTCACTTCTCTGCATGAAACCTGCCAATGGATCCGCATCTCTCTGACAGTAAAAGCTCAAACACTCAAAATTTTCAACAAGGCCCTGCATAATTTGGTGCCTATGTCTTCTATGACCTCATTTTCCAATTCCCGTTTACTCTCTTCTCTTCTCACTTTGCTCAAGATATTATGTCCTTTGTCTGCTCTTCAAACACCTCAAGTGAGCTCCTGTCCCAGATACTTGGCACTGGCTGGCTATTCCCTCTGTCCAAAAATTTTTTTCCCCAGGTATCTGTGTGGTTCAATTCATCCTCTCCTTCTTGGCAGGGATGCTCCCTGTTGGTTGGAAGGCTGTTTCCTAAACCAGGGAACCTGGATGAAAGGTGAATGGGGGCAGAATCCATTCCCTTAACCTATGCCTTTCCTGACTCTAATTACCTTATTCTAATTTTCAAATACTTCATATAATCTTCTAACATATAATATCATTCATTATTTTTTTTTAATTATCTATGGTCGCCATTTGGTCAATGAGAATGGAATGTTTGCTTGTTTTCCTCACTAACTTATATCCAGTTCATGAAGGATGTATAGCACACAGTAGGTTTCCAATACATATTTGTGAATGAAAAAAATGAATAAATGAATGAACAGTGGCAGAAGAGTCAACTGACATGTATTTCAAAGGCATGAACTGCACTTTTCAGTATTTTTTTTTTTCAGTGAACTCTAAAGTCACTAAAAAATCAAGGCACCTAAAAAAGCAAAATCTAATTTGAAAAGATTAAAACACATAAAAGTATGCATATTTTCATAAGAAATCAATGCTTATTGATTACTGTGGCCATAGGAAAGGTGTGTCTTTCAATTCAGATGCATTTATTGAGGGTGAGGGTCTACAGTATTAAATGTTTCTTTTGTAATGGCATCTTAGGCAATGAAACTAAAATCTCATTTACATAATTATAAATTCTATATAAAATGGATTTGTTGTTGTTGTTAGGTACATTAGAGTCGGTTCCCTCTCACAGCAACCTATGTACAACAGAATGAAACACTGCCCACTCCTGCACCATCCTCACAATTGTTGCTATGTTTGAGCCCATTGTTACAGCCACTGTATTAATCCATCTTGTTGAGGGTCTTCCTCTTTTTCGCTGACCCTCCACCTTACCAAGCATGATGTTCCTCTCCAGGGACTGGTCCCTCCTAATAACATTGTCCAAAGTACATGAGATGGAGTCTCTCCATCCTCCCTTCCAAGGGGCACTTTGGATGGATGTGTTTCTTCCAAGATAGACTTGTTTGTTGTTCTAGCAGTCGTTGGTATATTCAATGTTCTTTTCCAACACCGTAATTCAAAGGCATCAGTTCTTCTTCGGTTTTCCTTATTCATTGTCCAGCTTTCACATGCGTATGAGGTGATTGAAAACACCATGACTTGGGTCAAGTGCACCTTTGTCCTCAAAGTGACATCTTTGCTTTTTAATACTTTCAAGAGGTCTTTTGCAGCAGATTTGCCCAATGCATATGTCCTTTGATTTCTTGACTGCTGCTCCCATGGGTGTTGATTGTGGATCCAAGTACAATGAAATCCTTGACAACTTCAATCTTTTCTCCGTTTATCATGACGTTGCTTATTGGTCCAATTGTAAGGATTTTTGTTTTCTTTATGTTGAGGTATAATCCATGCCGAAGGCTGTAGTCTTTGATCTTCACCAGTAAGTGCTTCAAGTCCTTTTCACTTTTAGCAACCAGAGTTGTGTCATCTGCATATCTCAGGTTGTTAATGAGTCTTCCACTAATCTTAATGCCATCTTTTTCTCCATATAGTTCAGCTTCTTGGATTATTTGCCCAGCATACAGATTGAATAGGTATGATGAAAGGATACAAACCAGATGCACACCTTTCCTGACTTTAAGCCACACAGTATCCCCTTGTTCTGTTCGAATGACACCTCTTGGTCTATGCACAGGTTCTGCATGAGCACAATTAAGTGTTCTGGAACTACCATTCTTTGCAATGTTATTCATAATTTGTTATGATCCACACAGTCAAATGCTTTTTCATAGTCAATAAAACACGGGTAAAACATCTTTCTGGTATTCTCTGCTTTCAACCAAGATGGAGCTGATATCAGCAATGATATCCCTCCTTCCGTATCCTCTTCTGAATCCGGCTTGAATTTCTGGCAGTTCCCTGTAAAGTACTGCTGCAGCTGCTTTTGAATGATCTTCAGCAAAATTTTACTTGCATGTGATATTAATGATATTGTTGGATAATTTCCGCATTCCATTGGATCACCTTTCTTTGGAATGGACACAAATAGGGATCTCTTCCAATCGGATGGCCAGGTAGTCATCTTCTAAATTTCTTAGCATAGACAAGTGAACACTTCCAGGGCTGCACCTATTTGTTGAAACATCTCAATCGGTATTCCGTTAATTCTTGGAACCCTGTTTATCGCCAATGCCTTCAGTGCAGCTTGGACTTCTTCCTTTAGTACCATCAGTTCTTGATTATATGCTACCTCTTGAAATGGCTGAATGTCAACCAATTCTTTTTGGTATAGTGACTCTGTATATTCCTTCCATCTTCTTTTGATGCTTCCTGCGTCGTTCAATATTTTGCCCAAAGAATCCTTCAAAACTGCAACTAGAGGCTTGAATTTTTTCTCCAGTTCTTTCAGTCTGAGAAATACCAGAGTGTGTTCTTCCCTTTTGGTTTTCTTACTCCAGGTCTTTGCACATTTCATTATAATACTTTATCTTCTCAAGCCGCCCTTTGAATTCTGTTCAGCTCTTTTACTTTATCATTTCTTCCATTCGCTTTAGCTAGTCTACATTTAGGAGCAAGTTTCAGAGTCTATTCTGACATATATTTAGGTGTTTTCTTTCTTTCATGTCTTTTTAATGACCTTTTACTTTCTTCATGTATAATGTCCTTGATGTCATCCCACAACTCATCTGGTTTTCAGTCATTAGTGTTCAATGCATCAAATCTATTTTTGTGATATTCTCCAAATTCAGGTGGGATATACTCAAGGTCGTATTTTGGTTCTCATGGACTTGTTTTAATATTCTTCAGCTTCTACTTGAACTTACATATTAGCAATTGATGGTCTGCTCTGCAGTCAGTCCCTGGCCTTGTTTTGACTGATGATATTGAGCTTTTGCATCATCTCTGTCCATAGATGTAGTCGTTGTGATTTTTTGTTTTCCATCCAGTGAGGTCCACATGTATAGTTGCCATTCATGTTGTTGAAAAAAGGTATTTGCAATGAAGAAGTCGTTGGTCTTGCAAAATTCTGTTCTCTGGCGTCATTTCTATCACCAAGGCCATATTTTCCAACTGCTGATCCTTCTTCTTTGTTTCTAACTTTTGCATTCCAATCACCATTAATTATCAATGCATCTTGATTGCATATTTGATCAATTTCAGACTGCAGAAGTTGGTAAAAATATTTAATTACCTCATCTTTAGCATTAGTGGTTAGTGCATAAATTTGCATAATATTCGCATTAACTGGTCTTCCTTGTAGACATATGGATATTATCCTGTCACTGACAGCATTGTACTTCAGGGTAGATCTTGAAATGTTCTTTTTGCTGATGAATGCGACACCATTCCTCCTCAATTTGTCATTCCCGGGATAGTAGAACATATGATTATCTGATTCAAAATGGCCAATGCCAGTCCATTTCAGCTCACTAATGTCTAGGATATCAATCTTTGTGCATTCCATTTAATTTTTGACGACTTCGAATCTTCCTAGATTCATACTTTGTACATTACATGTTCCGATGATTAATGGATGTTTGCAGCTATTTCTTCTCATTTTGAGTCATGCCATATCAGCAAAGGAAGGTCCCAAAAGCTTGACTCTATCCACGTCATTAAGGTCAATTCTACTCTGAGGAGGCAGACCTTCCTCAGTTGTATTTTGAGAGACTTCCAACCTGAGGGGCTCATCTTCCGGCACTATATCTGACAATGTTCCACTGCTGTTCACAAGGATTTCACTGGACAACTTTTTTTCAGAGGTAGACCACCAGGTCCTTCTTCCTAGTCTGTCTTAGTCTGGAAGCTCCACTGAAATCTGTCCACTATGGGCAACCATGCTGGTATTTGAAATACCTGTGGCATAGCTTACAGCATCACAGCGACTTAGAAACCACCATAGTACAACAAACTGACAGATGCTTGGGGATCAAATGGATAATAATGATTATTCATCTCTGACTGTTCTTTCTGATGAATGAGAATGAGTTAAATAATGTACATCCGATGTTTATCCCCATAAATATATACATACCTACACCTATTATGGAAACCCTGGTGGCAAGGTGGTTAAGAGCTCGGCTGCTAACCAAAAAGTCAGCAGTTCAAATCTGCCAGGTGCTCCTTGGAAACTCTATGGGACAGTTCTGCTCTGTCCTGTAGGGTTGCTAGGAGTCGGAATTGACTTGATGGCAAAGGGTTTGGTTTAGGACACCTATTATACATCTTATTTATAGCTTGCTAAACAGGCATCCTTCCCCTTACTCCCTGTTAAGGGAACCTCAAATTATTCAGGTAGCAAGTTCAGGGAAGAATCCCAAATTATTCAAGTAGCAAGCTCAGGACAGAACCCCAGATTATTCTGGTAGCATTATAGCAGGCACAGATCCCTTGATTTCAGGAAAATTGGATCCCTCCATCACCACTGGATTAGCGTAGATGGAGGTAGGAAGGTATGATGGAAAGAGCTCCTGGCTGAAATGTAACAGATTCTCACTGTTCTTACCAAGCTTCAGTAGAGTTTTTTGAATAAATGCTTCTGCATTTGTTGTATGTCTTTTTCAATTTCTGAAGTCTTTACATGGTTCTTTTGGACAACTTTGTCAAATCGTGTCATTGCTTCTGAGAAGAGGATGTGCTGAGCTCCTCACTCAGTAATTCTGGAAATCTCACTACCCTAACGTTTTGGCTTTCTATATCTGTGGAATGTAGCATGGATGAATCAGCTCTACTTAAAAGGCAAGTGTTGGTGTAAAACACAGTCCATATAATGCTGAACTATGATATTAGTAGTGGTAATGATAGGATATACCCTGTAGAAATGCCTGGGTTGGTAGAATTCTAATGACATTTTTGGATTCTGATTGGATTTGTCAGGTGAGAAAAAAAGGAAGGTTTTACCCATATCTCCAAGGATAAGAAATAGGAAGAGGCATAGGATTGACTTTGAACAGAAGTGGAAGGTTTCATGGCATAGGCAGGTGGGGATGCCCAGAAGACTACTGAAAATGTAAGTGTAAAGAGAAAAACAATGCATTATAATTTTAACACTCCCAAGAAATATAGTCTGAACTTCCGGGCAACATGGCACTGTAGTCAGAAGCACCACGTCGTCCCTCTGCAGCAAAGATCAGAAAAACTAAGTCAAACAGAGTCACACGTCAATCCTGAAAACCTAAGCATCAAACGAAGAGATAAGGAACTCAACCAAGCACCGAATGGAATAAGAAACTGACCAAGAACAGAGAGAGGAGAGATACATGCAGAGGTCCCCTATCAGCTACCGCAGCATGGATCCGCCATCCTGGACTCCTATTGGAGATCAGCGAACAGAGGGTATGAGAAAGCAGCTTCATGGAGCTTCCAGCAGGAAATAGAACAACTGGTAACCAGCGATATATGCTCTCCCAGCCCCCACCCTTCATCACCTCCACTCAGCCTCCTCGGCCTCCTGCAGCCACAGCCTCTTGGCCGGGAAGCACAAGCTTCACCCCGCTGTCACTTGGATTCTACCCACCCGCACTGGCCAGCTCCCTGAGTACCTTCTGTTGGTTGCTGGTGCTGCTTTTTTATGCTTCTTTAGATTTCTTCCTTACCTCTCAACACCTCCTCTCCTTTCTCTCAAATGCCTGGCTCCATGTGCCAACTCTGCTTCTTCCTGAAAGGCTGTGAAACACCTCTCGACTGTGAAACTGCTTCCTGGCCCATGACACCATGCTGGTGGGACCCTGGGGATTTTCTGTTTGTTTGGTCTGATTTATTCAGTCTTGATTTTTTTTTCTTTTTCTTTTCTCAGCTTGGGAGCCCCTTCTAGCTGGGCAGTACCACGCGGGTTAGAAGTTATGCCTTACTCTGCGCAGACTCACAGGAACATCCTTGGGGGCATTTCATTTTTCTTGTTTTTTTTTTCTTTTTGGTTTTTTCTTTCTTTGTTTTGTTTTCTTCTCTCTCTTATACTTTTTTGTCTTTCTTCATTTCCAGTTCTCGATTTATTAATTTTTTTCTTTTACGCTTTTTCTTTTTTTTCTTGTTGTTTCTCCACATTTCTCAGTCTCTCATCTCTCCACTCCAATAGCAAGATCTCTTAGCACTCTTTTTTGTTTGTTTGTTTTTGGCTCCTGTTCCTCTCTCCTCTCTCTCCTCTCTCTCCTCTTTCCCATACCCGTCTTAGCTCCACACACCACAATCTACCCCCTCCTTGCTGACTACCTGCACCATGCACTGAACATCACACCCGCAAACAGCACAAGCACGGCCTACTGGAACCTGTCCTGCAATGATTCCTGGTCCACACAGTCAGCCCTGGTACGTGCCACAAACAACTCATCCCAGCAACTCCCCTTCAGCTAGACCTGCCCTGTTGTACCATATGTGAGTGACTGACCAGCTCATTGGAGATGAAGGTGAAAAGTATCATGCCCAAAGATGAGCAAGCAACAAAGAACTCACAGCCTGACTGCTCAGAC
Organism: Trichechus manatus latirostris; assembly: GCF_000243295.1. Lineage (NCBI taxonomy): Eukaryota > Metazoa > Chordata > Mammalia > Sirenia > Trichechidae > Trichechus > Trichechus manatus. Next base: position 5,401,737 of record NW_004444095.1, on the reverse strand, counting down.
ACAATCAAATAAAACAAAAAAGCAGGACAAAACAAACAAATCTACAATCAATAAACAAGAAAAATAAACACTGAATGCCCCAAAGACAGCAGACAATATCAAAACATTTACAAAACAGGACAAGATGGTTCCAGTAGGCATCCAAAATAAAATACCAGATCACTTTCCAGTAGAAGAAAAGGCACTAGACCTAACTGATAGGGAATTCAAATCCCTAATATTCAGACATATCAAAGAGTTGAAGCAAAAAGCAGACACAAATGAAGAAAAAACAGACAAATTCATGGAAAAGGCAGACAAATTCATGGAAAATACAGATTAAAAAATGGAAGAATTCAAGAAAATAATACAAGAACAAAATGCTAAAATAAATTCACAACTAGAAATCACAAAAAAACAACAATTAGAAATCCAAAAGATAAACAAGAAGGTTTCAGAAATGGACAGTGTCATAGAAGGGACGAGGAACAGGTTTGAAACGATGGAAGATAGGATCAGCGAAATTGAAGACAAACACTGGGATACAACTGTTTCAGGAAAACTCAGAAAAAAGAACGAAGAAAAATGAAGAGACCCTGAGAGTTATGTGGCATACAATCAAAAGCAAAAATTTTCGAGTGATTGGAGTTCTAGAACAGGGGGAGAAAACAGAAAACACAGAGAGGATCATTGAAGAATTGCTGACAGAAAACTTCCCCAATATCATGAAAGATGAAAAGCTGACCATCCAAGAAGCTCAAAGAACCCCATATAGGAGAGACCCCAAAAGAAAATCACAGAGGCATATCATAATCACACTAGCTAAAGCCAAAGACAAACAATCCTGAGAGCAGCTTGAGAAAAACAAAAAGTCACATACAGAGGAGAAACAATAAGACTAAGCTCGGATTATTCGGCGAGAAACCATGCAGGCAAGAAGACAATGGGATGACATATATAAAACTTTGAAAGAAAAAAATTGCCAGCAAAGAATAATATATCCTACAAAACTCTCGTTCAGATTTGATGGTGAAAGTAGATCATTTCCAGATAAACAGAAATTAAGGGAATATGTAAAAGTGAAACCAAACTTACAAGACTTATTAAAGGGAGTCCTTCAATCTGAGAACAAGCAACATCAGACCACAGGCTGAATACACAGGATTGTACTAGCCAGATACCAACCTAGGAAATTAACTCTTAAGGACTATGCAAAACCAAAAGAATTACAACAGGGAACCAGAGAAGTTAGTCTGCAAATGACAACAACATCAGAACAATAAAAGAGGGAATAAACTGTGTAGGTATAGAACCTTCTAACGGAGAGGAAGGCAAGGTGATACTAAGTAATACTAGACTGGTTCAAACCTAGGAAGATAAGGGTAAATTTCAAGGTAACCACAAAGAAAGTTAACAAACCTACTCATCAAACTAAAGAAGAAAAACATAAAGTCTCAGTAAAAACAAAAACTGCAAAACAAATGAAAAAAATCCACAAACAAAAGGAATTTAGTATAAGAGAGCACAAGGAACAAAGAAAACGTCAGCACCACAAAAAAAGCATTACAAAATGCAATTCCACTCCTAGAAATATATCCTAGAGAAATAAGAGCAGTTACATGAATAGACATATGCACACCTTTATTCATTGCAGCACTGTTCACAATAGCAAGAAGATGGAAACAACCTAGACGCCCATCAACAGATGAATGGATAAACAAACTTTGGTACATGCACACAATGAAGTATTATGCAAAGATAAAGAACAATGATGAATCTGTGAAGTATCTCATTACATGGATGAAAGGGGAGGACATTATGCTGAGTGAAATAAGTCATCCACAAAAGGACAATTATTGTATGAGACCTCTACTGTAAAAACTCATGTAAAAGTTTACACATAAAAAGAAACAATCTTTGTTGGTTACGAGGGGTGGGAGGCATTGAGGGGGAACTAAACAGATAATAGATAAGCGGTAACTTTGGTGAAGGGTAAGACAGTACACAATACTGGGGAAGCCAGCACAACTTGTGCAAGGAAAGGTCATGGAAGCTCCATAGACACTTCCAAACTCCCTGAGGGACTGAATTGCTGGGCGTAGGGCTGTGGGGACTATGGTGTCAGGGAACATCTAGCTCAATTGGCATAACACAGTTTATAAAGACAATGTTCTACATTCTACCTTGGTAAGTAGCGTCTGGGGTCTTAAAAGCTTGTGAGCAGCCATCTAAGATACTCCACTGGTCTCATCCCTTTGGGAGCAAGGAAGATGAACAGAACAAGATACAAGGAAAAGATTAGTCCAAAGGACTAATGGACCACAGCTACCACGGCCTCCACCAGACTGAGTCCAGTACAGCTAGATGGTGCCCCGCTACCACCACTGACTGCTCTGACCGGGATCACAATAGAGGATCCTGGACAGAGCTGGAATAGGATGTAGAACAAAATTTTAACTCATAAAAAAAGTTCAGATTTACTGGCCTGACAGAGACTGTAGGAACCCCGAGAGTATGGCCCCCGTACACCCTTTTAGCTCAGTGGTGAAGTCACTCCCGAAGTTCACTGTTCAGCCGGGGATTGGACAGCCTCATAAAACAAAATAGGATTAATAAGGCACAGCCTTGCAGGGACAAGTACTAGAAGGCAGGAGGGGACAGGAAATCTGGTGATAGGGAACCCAAGGTTGAGAAGGGACAGTGTTGACATGTCATGGGGTTGTTAACCATTGTCATAGGGCAATATGAGTACTAACTGTTTAATGAGAAACTATTTGTTCTGCAAATCTTCATCCAAGGTACAAAAAAAAAAAAGAATTATCTATGTGAGATCAAGTTAACAACCGCAACTCAAAAGGTTTGATGGGAAGCCTAGGGGGCAGTGAGTTGAAGACAATGGTGATGGAATAATTTGGAAAAGGATAGTGAGAATAGCAGCACAACTGGAAGAATGTAATCCATGTCACTGAATTGTACATGTAGAAACTTTTAAAATGGTGTAACTTTGGCTACGTATATTTTCATCAAAAGAGGTCCTCCAAGGTCGAAAAGGGAGACTGTTGACATGTCGTGTGGTCATTAACCAGTGTCATAAAACAATATGTATACTGACTGTTTAATAAGAAACTATTTGTTCTGTAAACCTTCATCTAAAGTACAGTAAAAAAAATTAAAAAGATTATAGTGTGAGATCTGAAACTTCCATGAATCTATAAACCTGTACATATCTCAGTAACTAGGAATAATTATGAGTTACTAGGTAAGCAACGATGAGTAGAAAACAAAAGAAAAACTGCTGAGATAGATCTAACTGGCAGTATTCTGGGCTCATTCACTGACAGTGTGTCTAGCTCTTTGCCTTGCTGTACTTATTATTCATATTTATCCTATAGCAAAATTACAATTAATTTCCATCATGGACATTTGTGTCAATCTCAAATAGCTTCACCATGAGTTTCAGCAGTCATGCCAATCAGTAAATAGGATGCCAAAAGGCTCCCTACAGATTTCTTCCTGTGAAAAGTTCATTCTGGTCCCTTAGCTCCTCAGTGTCCCTGATCTTTGCGTAGTCTTCTCATGACACTTTTTCCTCCCTATAAAATCCCTAATGCTTACTCTTTTGTAAATTGTTAGAAAATAACAAACAATTAGATATAAAATATAATGTAACTATAATTTGAATTAAACTTTTTAACTTCATCTGTGTATGAAGAAACCAACTATCTTTGATTCTACTTCATTTTGTGCCATATTATTGGTTTGTTATTTCCTAATGAACAAGGCCCCATGTTATCAGTATTATTTTTTACAACTTAGAAAACTCAGGGGCATAAATTTAATTAAGATTTTATTATGGAGATGAAATACTGTTAGTAAAGTATCTTGGAAAATGTATTTATAATAGCTAAAATATAAATGAACCTCTCTCTGTTTTCATTTTATTGTGCTTTAGGTGAAAGTTTACAGCGCAAATTAGTTTCTCATTCAAAAATTTATATACAAATTCTTTTGTGAAACTGATTGCAATCCTCACTTTGTGTCAGCAGTCTCCCCCTTTCCCCTTACACCCTGGGTTCCCAGTGTCTATTCGCCCAGTGTTTCTGCCCCTTCTCGTCTTGGCTTTTGGGCAGCTATTGCCCATTCGATCTTGTATACTTGATGGAAATAAGATGCACGTTCCCCACGTGTGTTATTGTTTTATAGGCTTGTCTAATCTTAGGCTGAAACGTGTACTTCTGGAGTGGCTTCATGAACCTCTCTCTTTTGAAAATTGTTTGTTCCTCTTCCTTCTAAAGATGGTTGTGTAGGATGCCAACTAGCAATTTCCAAGGCAGGACACTGATCCCTTTCCAGAACTTTTACTAGTACCACTGTCCTTGCCTTGGATGCCATGAAGTGTTCATAAATTAGGACCACTCCATTCTAATTCCTAGTAAACTTATTATTGCAGTAATTTCAAAAGTTGTGTGTGTGTGCATGTTCCTGAAATTATATGTTATACGTTGTATGTTATGTGTTATTATGTATAACTTAGAGAGACCCATTTCAAGCCAGAGTTCTATAATTAACTCTTCGAGAACCAGATACTATACTCTGGCCTTGGCCATGAGGGTCTACTTGAATGTTTCTTAACCTTTATAAAACAATGTTTGATTTCTGGTCAAGATGGCTCAGTGATGTCATACTTCGACATATATCGCTGTGCCAATGATACAGTAAATGATAAAGCTTAAAAACAGAAAAAGAAATGGTATAGTCAGTCTTAAAGTAACAAGATACATATCATCAAGAACCATAACAAGGAGAACAAAACCATTCAGTTTCTAAGTGAAAAATCAGCAAGTGCTTCCTGTATTATACAGAACAAGAGTATTTTTTTCAAATTCTGTGCTTGAATTAAGAGGCTGAGTAGTGCTCTCTCCACTTGTGAAAGGAGATTGATAACACCAATGTGAAACCTCTGTTGTGGGCGTGGGGAAAGGGAGAAAACTTCAACAAAGTCTTATGCCAATGAACTGCATAAAGCTTCCAGTGGCTGAGATGTGGAATTTCCAGTATCTCCAAGATCATGGTGGGGTTGTAGACCAGACACCTGTGTTCAATCTGGTTCTGAAGAGGGATGGTTGAGGAGTACCTGGGGACCAGATAGAAGCAACTTCAAAACCTCTAAATAGGAAAGGAAAACAACACACACACACAAAGACACACACACACAGAATGTATTAGTTTCTGTTGCTGCAATAACAAATTGCCACAAATTTAGCAGCTTAAAACAATGCCCATTGATTAGCTTACTGTTCTGTATAACAGAAATTTGAGTGGCTCGACTGGATTCTCTGCTTAAGGTCTCATAAAATCCAAAGCAAAGGTGTCTGCTGGACTAGGATCTTATCTGGAGGGTCTAGGGGAGAATATGCTTTCAATCTCATTCAGGTTATTGGGAAAATTAATTACCTTGTGGTTGTAGGACTGAGGTCCTCTTTTCCTTGCTGCTTTCAGCCAGGTATCATTCTCAGAATCTAGAATTACTTGGCTCGTGAACCCCTCTATTTTCAAAGCTAGGAATGGTACATTGAAACCTTCTCATGCCTCCAACGTCTCTGAATTCTCCTTCTGCCTTCCTCTTTTACCACTGGTCTGAGAAAATGCTCTGCTTTTAAGGGTTCATGTGATTAGAGTAGACCCACTTAGATAATCTCCTTTTATAACGTCCATTGTGTCACATAACAAAATACTCATGGGGGTGCTATGTTATACCATTGAAAGGCTCCGGGGACTATGGTCTGGAATCTCAGCGGCTGTATTAGTTACCTTAAAAATAAAACAAAACAGGGCAAAATGGTGCTCTAGACAGAAGCACCACGCCGTCCCTCCACAGCAAAGATCCAAAAACTAAGCCGAACAGAGAATGCAACAATCCTGAAACCCTAAAACATCAAATGAAGAGATAAAGAACTCAGCCAAGCACCAAATGGAGTGAGAAAACTGACAGAGAATGGAGAGCGAGGAGAGATTCATGCAGAGGTCCCCTACCAGCTAACGCAGTGCGGATCTGCCATCTTGGACTCCTATCGGAGACCAGCAAACAGGGGATACAAGAGAGCAGCCTTACGGAGCGTCCAGTGGGAGACAAAACAACCGGTAATTTGCGATATACGCTTTCCCACCCCCCACTCCTCTTCACCCCGACTCGGCCTCCTCTGCTTCCCACGGCCACAATCTCTTGACCAGGAAACACCAGCTGCTTGGATTCCACACATCCGAACGGGTGGCTCTCTGAGTGCCATTTGTTGGCTGCTGGTGTTGCTTTTTTCCACTTCTTTTGATTTCCTCCTTGCATCTCGCCACCTTCCCCTCCTTTTGCTAGATTACCTCGCTCTGTGTGCCATCTTTGCTTCTTCCTTAGGGGCTGCAGAGCACCGCTAATTTGTGATATATGCTTTCCCACTCTCTACACTTCTTCACTGACTCTCGGCCCCCTCTGCTTCCCGCAGACACAGTCTCTTGTCCAGAAACACCAGCCCGCACTAGCTGGCTCTCTGAGTGCCATTTGTTGGCTGCTAGTGTTGCTTTTTTTCCGTTTTCTGCTTCTTTTGATTTCTTACTTGCCTCTCGCCACCTCCCCCTCCTTTCCCTCGAGTACCTGGCTCCGTGCGCCATCTTTGCTTCTTCCTGAGGGGCTGTGGAGCTCCGTTCGAGTGTGGAGCTGCTTCCCACTCTGGGCTACTGCGTTGGTGGGATCCCGGGGCTTTTGTTCCTTTGCTTGTTTTGAATTGTTTGTTTTCTTTTCCTTTTCAAGAGTTGGGAGACCTTTCTGGCCAGACGGAGCTGCGCATCAAGGAGACTCCCTTTCAGCTTCCACAGAAATGCAGAAGGATACCTGAGGAAGTTTCTTTTTTCATTGTTTTTTTTTTTCTGTTTTTTTGGGGGACTTTCTTGTTCTTTTTTTTTAAATTTGATTTTTTTTCTTTTCTGTCTTTTTCCCTTTTTGTCTTTCTTCATTGTTCAGTTTCTTGTCTCTCTATACCTTCCTTCTCTTTCTGTTCCCTGACTACCTGGCACTGTATACCTCTACGCCTTCTAGCCAGGCTGTACTGCAACACCTGAGAGTGACTTCCCCAGACCTCATAGCTGCACCGGTGGGATCCATGGGAACTTTGTGGTTCTTTAACCTTTCTGATTTTTATTTATTCATTCTTTTCTTTTCTTCCTCTTCCCCTTTCTGTTTTTCTCCATTTCATAGTCTCTCATCTCTCCACTCCAACGGCAAGCTCCCCTAGCATTCTTTATTGTTTCTTTGTATGTTTTTGGCTCCTGTTCCTCTCTCCTCTCTCCCATATCCATCTTAGCTCCACACATAACAATCTCCCTGCTACATCCTACCTACCTGCACCGTGCACTTGATATCACACCACCAAGCATCACAGGCACGGCCTACTGGAACCTAACCTGCACTGATTACCGACCTGCTCTGGTGGCTGTGGTAAGTGCCACAAACAACCCGTCCCAGTAACTCCTCTTCAGCTAGACCTGCCCTGCCATACCATATCTGAGTGTCTGACCCTGCCAGTTGGAGAAGGAGGCGAAAAGTATTGTGTCCACAGATGAGCAAACAACAAAGAAAACACAGTCCACCTGCTCAGACATAGTCACATTTTAAAAAAGGTATGAAACAAACAAATCTACAATCAATAAATGAGAAAAATAACTACTGAATGCCCCGAAGCCAGCAGACAATATCAAAACATTTACAAAAACAGGACAGGATGGTTCCAGGAGGCGTCCAAAATAAAACACCAGGTGACTCTCCTGCGGAAGAAAATGCACTAGAACTACCTGATAGGGAATTCAAATCTCTAATACTCAGAATTCTCCAAGAACTGAGGCAAAAAGCTGACAAACATGAGGAAAAAATAGACAAATTCATGGAAAATACAGACAAAAAATTGGAAGAATTCAGGAAGATGATGCAGGAACAAAATGCCAAAATAAATTCACAACTAGAAATTATACAAAAACAACAATTAGAAATCCAAAAGATAAACAACAAGATTTCAGAAATGGATGATGTCATAGAAGGGCTGAGAAGTAGATTTGAAACCATGGAAGACAGGATCAGTGGAACTGAAGACAAACACTTGGATACAACTCCGTTTGAGGAAAACTCAGAAAAAAGAACAAAAAAAAATGAAGAGACACTGAGAGTCATATGGGATACAATCAAAAGCAAAAAATGGCGAGTGATTGGAATTCCAGAACAGGGGGAGAAAACAGAAAACACAGAGAGGATCACTGAGGAACTGGTGACAGAAAACTTCCCCAATATAATGGAAGATGAAAAGCTGGCCATCCAAGAAGCTCAATGAACCCCATATAGAAGAGACCCCAAAAGAAAATCAGCAAGGCATAGCATATTCACACTCGCCAAAACCAAAGACATACAAAGAATCCTGAGAGCAGCTTGTGAAAAACAAGAAGTCACATACAGAGGAGAAACAATAAGCCTAATCTCAGATTATTCAGCAGAAACCATGCAGGGAACAAGGCAATGGGATGACATATATAAAAGCTTAAAAGAAAAAAATTATCAGCCAAGAATAATATATCCTGCAAATCTCCCTTTAAAATTTGATGGTGAAATTAAGTCATTTCCAGATAAACAGAAATTAAAGGAATATGTAAAAGTCAAACCAAACTTACAAGAATTATTAAAGGGAGTTCTTCGATCTGAGGATAAACAGCTTCAGCTCACAGGGAGAATCTAAGAGACAGGATCATACCAGCCAGATGCCAATCTAGGAAATGAACTCTCAAGGACTATCCAAAACCAAAAGAAATACAACAGGGAATCAGAGCACTTAACCAGTAGATGACAACAACATCAAAACAATAAAAGAGGGAATAAACGGCATAGGTATAGAATCTTGTAATGGAGAGGAAGGCAAGGCGATACCAAGTAATGGTAGACTACTTCAAACTTAGAAACATAAGGGTAAAATTCATGGTAACAACAAAGAAAGTTGACAAACATACTCATTAAAAA
>NW_004444095.1:5380993-5382390 GCF_000243295.1 Trichechus manatus latirostris | reverse complement strand
TTTTTGTTTTCTTTATGTTGAGGTATAATCCATACTGAAGACTGTGGTCTTTGATCTTCCTCAGTAAGTGCTTCAAGTCCTCTTTTCTTTCAGCAGGCAAGTTTGTGTCATCTGCATATTGCAGGCTGTTAGTGAGTCTTCCTCATGACGGGTTCTTGTTCATATAGTCCACCTTCTTGGACTATTTACTCAGCATACAGATTGAGTAAGTATGGTGAAAGGATACAACCTTGATGCACACCTTTCTTGATTTTGAACCATTCAGTATCCCCTTGTTGTGTTCAAAGGACTGCCTCTTGGTCTATGTACAGGTTCTGCATGAGCACAATTAAGTGTTCTGGAATTCTCATTCTTTGAAATGTTATCCATAATTTGTTATTATCCATAGTTTATATGGGCTGGGCAATTAGCAGGAACCCAGCCACATCAGGGCAGTGGAGTGGCTGGGAGGACACCTATCCACACACTGCTCTCATGGACCTAGCTTTGCAGCCTCCATGCTCTTTGGGGGAAGTCCAGGATACCTTTGGTGCGGGTAATGCAATTCCCTCCTAAGACATTAAGAGTCATGGTGTGACAGAACAGTGCCTAGGAGAATTACAAGTCTGCCTTCAAGATTGCATGATTTATAGTCACAGTGTCTTAAAACATTGCATCTGCAAGAAACTGGTCTGCTTTCCAGGAAGTGAGGTGACCTGCCCACCACTACAGACACGACTGAGACAGTACTGGAAAAGTCTCCTGATGTCCTGCTCAGCACTTGTCATAAGTTAATATCTTCATATATTGGTAGACTCTGAATGCAGAGGTCCTAAATCTTCAACATTGTCATTGTCCAAGTATACACTCTGGTTAAATATTACAAGATGGTCACCCTTGGAATCGACTCAATGGCAACGGGTTTGTTTTTTTTTTTTTTTGGTAATGTAGAAACCAAGTCAAAGACTCAAACAGAACCCAGGTCATCATGACTAGAAGTCATTAGTAACAGACTATCTGGCACAGATTGAGTTTTAGCAGAGAAGGGTATGGGCCACAAAACAGCCTCTGCCACAATCGGTACCTTACTGACAACATCTGCAGCCATGGCCAGGAATTCAGTGGGCTGTGAACACTGAATTATCCTCCCAGCCCTGGAAGTCATCCCTGTGGCAGGGCTGAAGGATGTTAGCAGAACGACCTGCTGGAGCACACACCATCCTGGCTGCTTCTCCTTCTGCTCTGGGGACGGAGGGACTACCTTGTGTTCAAGGTTGTGCACCTGACATTGACATGAAATACCCTGTTCATCGTGGAGGCATCTATTTTATTTAGCCAGCTGTCTCTCTCCCTATATAACTGTGCTATGTTAAACATGTCAACATTCAAATCAAATGAAAAAGACAAGCCAAATCAAT
>NW_004444095.1:5360034-5380182 GCF_000243295.1 Trichechus manatus latirostris | reverse complement strand
CTGGTGGAGGCCTTGGTAGCTGTGGACAATTAGTCCTTTGGACTAATCTTTTCCTTGTATCCTGTTCTCTTCATTCTCCCTTGCTCCTGAAGGGGTGAGAGCAGTGGAGTATCTTAGATGGCTGCTCACAGGCTTTTAAGAGCCCAGACGCTACTCACCAAGGTAAAATGTAGAACGTTGTCTTTATAAACTGTGTTATGCCAGTTGAGCTAGATGTTCCCCGAGATCATGGTCCCCACAGCCCTCCACCCAGCAATTCAGTCCCTCAGGGAGTTTAGATGTATCCATGGAGATCCCATGATCTTTCCTTGTAGAAGTTGTGCTGGCTTCCCCAGTATTGTGTACTGTCTTAACCTTCACCAAAGATACCACTTATCTGTTGCCTATTTAGTATTTCCCCCCCACCCCTCCCATCTCTGGTAACCAACAAAGATTGTTACTTTTTGTGTGTAAACTTTTTCATGGGTTTTTAGAATAGAGGTCTCATGTAATATTTGTCCCTCTGTGATTGACTTATTTCACTCAGCATAATGTCCTCCAGTTTCATCCATGTTATGAGATGCTTCACAGGTTCATCGTTGTTCTTCATTGTTGCATAATACTGCATTGTGTGTATGTACCATAGTTTGTTTATCCATTCATCTGTTGATGGGCATCTAGGTTATTTCCATCTTTTTGCTATGGTGAACAGTACTGCAATGAATATGGGTGTGCATATGTCTATTCGTGTGACGGCTCTTATTTCTCTAGGATATATTCCTAGGAGTGGGATTGGTATTTCTCTTTCTAGCTTTCTAAGGAAGCACCATATCATTTCCCAAAACAGTTGTATCATTTTGCATTCCCACCAGCAGTGCATAAGAGTTCCAATCTCCCTGCAGCCTCTCCAACATTTGTTATTTCCAGTGTTTTTCATTCGTGCCAGTAGTGCTGGGGTGAGATGGTATCTCACTGTGGTTTTAATTTGCATTTCGGATGTGTGTTCTTTGTTGTTTGCTCATCTGTGGGCACAATACTTTTCGCCTCCTTCTCCAATTGGCAGGGTCAGTCACTCAGATATGGTAGGGCAGGGCAGGTCTAGCTGAAGAGGAGTTACTGGGACGGGCTGTTTGTGGCACTTACTACAGCCACCAGGGCGGGTCCATAATCAGTGCAGGGGAGGTTCTGGTAGGCCGTGCCTGTGGTGCTTGGGAGTGTGATGTTCAGTGCATGGTGCAGGAAGGCAGGAAGGAGGGGGTAAATAGTGATGTGTGGAGCTAAGATGGGTATGGGAAAGAGGAGAGAGAGGAGAGAGGAACAGGAGCCAAAAACAAACAAACAAAAAAGAGTCCTAAGGGAGCTTGCTATTGGAGTGGAGAGATGAGAAACTGATAAATGGGGAAAAACAAAAATGAAAAAAAAAAGAAAAAGGGTAAAATAAAATGAGTAAATCGAGAAACTGGAAATAAAGACAAAAAGGGATAATAGAGAGAAGAAAACAAAACAAAGAAACAAACAAAAACAACAAGAAAGAAGAAATGCCCCCAGTGATGTCCCTGTGCATCTGCACAGAGTTAGGGAGTAGCTTCAAAGCCGTGAGGTACCTCCCGGTTAGAAGGGGCTCCCAAGCTGAGAAAAGAAAACGAAAACAAAGAAACAAAACAATCAAAACAGAACAAATCAGAGCAAGTAAACAAAAAGCCTCGGGAGTCCCAGCAGGGTGGCAGCACTGGCCAGGAGGCAGTTTCCCAGTCGAGTAGTGTTTCACAGTCTTTCAGGAAGGAGTAAAGATGGCACATGGAGCAAGGTATTAGAGAGAAAGGAGGAAGAGGGGTGGTGAGAGGTAAGGAAGAAATCTAAAAAGAAGTGGAAAAAAGCTACACCATACACCAGCAGACAACGAATGACACTCTGGGAGCCGGCCAGTGCAGGTAGGTGGAATCCAAGCAACACCCATGTGAAACCGGTGCTTCCTGGCTAACAGACTGTGGCCGTGGGAAGCAGAGAAGGCCAAGTGGGGTGAAGAAGGGTGGGGGGTGGGAAAGTGTATATTGCTGGTTACCGGTTGTTCTGTCTCCTGCTGGAAGCTCCGTGAAGCTGCTTTCTAGTACCTGTTGTTCTCTGATCACCGATAAGGGTACAAGATGGCAGATCTGTGCTGTGGTAGCTGATAGGGGACCTCTGCGTGTATCTCTCCTCCCTCTCTGTTCTCAGTCAGTTTCTTATTCCATTCGGTGCTTGGCTGAGTTCTTTATCTCTTCATTTGATGCTTAGGGTTTCAGGATTGACGTGTGACTCTGACTTAGTTTTTCGGATATTTGCTGTGGAGGGACGGCGTGATGCTTCTGACTATAGCGCCATGTTGCCCGGAAGTCCCAAATCAATTTTAATGGTGAAAACTCTAAACCATTTAACATATTTAACTGAGCTGAGGGTGTGGTGCTCAAGGAAGAAAGGAGAGGAAGTGATTTCGGGAAACAGAGTGAGGTAATCTTGGCAAGTGTCACTAGGGTTAGGCAGGGCTGTTTTGAACAGTTGTGCAGTGTGTGCACTGCACAAAGGTGCCCTGTGGTTGAGGCAGGAGAAAGGGCTGAAATCTAGCCCGTATTCTCCTTGCCATCCTGCAAACCCTGGTGGTGCAACTGCTATAGGGGGTACTGCTTTCTAAGTCCTTTGCTCACAAAAGGGGAAATAGTTTTCCCAAGGGCTAAGGAGAGTGCAGCTTTTCCGGCTCATTCTCCTAGAGACAGTATCTTTTCACTCTGAGAAGCTACATTTTTCTAATTCATCTACTCAGAGGGGCACCTTTTACTATTTTTAAAAAACTTTTTTCTGCTGGGAGCCTTTCCTTCTCACAATGAAGCCAGCAGCCTATCACCCCCACCCCCACCCCACCCCGGCAGAGAGAATACTTTCCCCTAATGCACCCAGTGAGGCTCTCTAAATTGCTGGTGCCCTGGAGTTTAGTGTAACAAGGGGAAATACCTGATGCAGGATTGCTAGTTTGCTCTGGTGCATACCACACCGGTTACTAAACTGAGGCTGTTGTAGGCAACCTAAGTGTCTGGAAGTGCCCCTGCCACCCTAGCCCCTACCGTAGGGTCCCTGAGCCCCCAAGAATCCAGCAACTATAGAGTTAATGCATCACACAGCTGGGGCTCTAGAGGGCCCTGCTCCAGCTCTATAGTTTGGTCGGTGCTTCCACAATATTTGTTGGTAAATATTTTTAATAACATCCTTGATGACGGGTCTCTGAATCCCTGTCAATTTCTGAGACCCATGAGCCCTCATCCCCGTCTCCTAGGATATTTTGTTAAGCGGTTGACATTAGTTTAGTCCAGTCTTAGAATCCATGAACATCTGGACATTAACAACTACTGTCTCTCTAGGAATTCCTAAGCCACAGCCATCCCTGGAAGCAGCCCCTGAAGTTGTCTATGTGTGTCTAGGGGAGGCACAGGCAGGCTTTTTCCCAAACATTGATGAAGAAATGAGCCCCTCCCTGTTATGACTGTGCTATCTGTCAGGAGCTATGGGAAGAAAGAAAAAGACTCAACAGACTGCCAGATATTTAAGGTCTTGCTGAACAGATGTTGTGATACTTCTCGAAAGTATGCGACCAGCACCCTTTCACCTTCCAGTGTCTCCCTGCCCTGCTGAGTCTCACTGAGATGTTCTGTCTGCTACCTGAGGACCCGACTCCTGTACTTCACTGCTGACCACAAGGCGGTTCTTGGAAGAGGTCTTTGGTTTTACTATTATTTATGATAATTTGGATATATTAAGAATTTGGTGTTTGTGATCACCAAGGTACTGACTTCTGAGCACCTCCTCCTCCTTGGTACAACACAGGGCTTTGTAAATCACAGCTATTGTAAATCCTGAGCATGCGGTCTTATTTTCCACAACAGTATTAACCCCAAGAGCTGGAAAAACACTCCCAAAATGTCTTTTAGAACCAACGAGCACTTCTGGTAGAAAGAAAAGGCAGAGGGATTTCCAACTGTGGTTAGAAAGACTCCACCACAAAGACAAAGGCTGGCGGGGCCCCTCATCCTTCCACTATGGACTGTCCTTCCTCAGGTTTTCCACCCATGGTTCCCTCTCGAAGCTGTATTAGTGAGAATGTCTGTTGGCCCATCCATTCTCAGACCCTCTGAAATGTAACTACTGACATAGGGACTTCTGCTGAAACCTGTCCTTGCTGCTTGTGGCTGACTTGTCTAGTGTCTGGCCCATCATCCCCTGGTGCCTTACCACTGCGAAGCAAGTTCTGCGACTTCCAACTGCCTGAGGACTTTCTCTGGAAACCAGAGCCCACTCTATCTACTCTAGGCCTTCTGTGAGGATGAATGTGCTGGACAGCAGCCCTCAGCCAATGACTGCTGGGAGTTAGTGTCTAAATAGCCCAGCCTCCTTGCCCTAAGAAGGGAGAAGGGATCACTCTGAGCTGTGTGCTCTACACTGACTCCCAGAGTTCTCCAGTGGGACTGAGCTCCACCGTGGTAACCTGCCTGATATTGCACCTTTTATTGGTTGTCTTCCCTTCCCTGTCTCCCCCTCCGCCTGTGTTTCCTGGGATTATTCTCCCACCCCACCACACACATGTACTTGAATCCTACCTGAGGTCTGCTTCTAGGGAATGCAAACTAAGATGCTGCTTCAGCTTTCTTATCCAGTGTCTGATGACTGAGCCCACTAGTCATTAGCACCAGAATCCCACAGTCTCAACATTGGGATTACTAGAAGAAAACTGGAATCCTACATCTCTAGGTCTTTCTCACCGGGGGTGAAGTATACAGGACAATGCTTTTCTAGAACTATATCTCCTTTTGGAAGCCCAGCACAGACAGCATTTACATGTTTTCTAGGCCTGTCATGCAGCTACCATATTAAAGGCGTTTCTTTCCCTTTGCCTACAACACCGCCCAAGGCCAAGTTCATTCAGAAGTGGCTAACTGCAGGAAGTACATTCCTTGCTCTATATGAGGAATCATCCTGATAGCCTGAGCTCTATGAAGGGGCCACACTCAATAACCCCATCAAAACTCAGGCGTCCTGGACTTTAAGCCCTTCCCGTGGTGGAAGGTCCTCGCACTGCCCTGAAACTTCCTCTAGTGGCTGCTCTTCTCCAGCCCACTGATGTCAGGTATAAATTGTTCATGATCAGACTGTTACTTCTCTCTCATCAATGCTTTTCAGTAACACTCTTCAGGCCTGACAAACCCGAGCAACTTAATCAAAAGACACACCCTGAAACACTACTTAGTCACAAAGAGAAATTTATCTTTACACTTTTCTATGTTGCCTGATGGCTCTCCTTTCCTCCTGTAAGTAACTTGTGCTGCTTCTTCCCCCAACACTCTCACCAGATTATTTACTTCTATTATATCTGTCTAACTACAGATACAACCAACTCATAGTACAGAACCATTTCCAGGAGACTGTGAATTTTAAAAAAGGTCCACGAGGAGAAGCAATATTTAGCACAATAGTGTGACCTTTGTCTTGTAGGTAATGGGAATCATCAGAGACTAGGGGCATATGAGGAAACCTAGAATTTTCCAGGTGAGGCTCATTTGTTTATACATTAATTCAACAAACATTTCTTAAGTATTTACTGTGCACGGGGCACTGTTTTAGGTATGGATATTCACAGACATAATCCCCTTTGAGTTTATACTTCAGACAATAAAGAACTCAACTCTTCCATCATAAGGCATGTCACAGCTTAGAGAAATAAAGTTAAAGCTTCAACAAAATGAAAGCTATTTAATGTTTTACTGGAAAAATGCCATGAACCTTTTCAAATGTATGTCATCAGCATACAGTTTTACACTACACTTTTTTTATTTTCCATTTTCTCTTTTTCTTTAATTTTATTTTGTTGCTGTAGTTGAGAATATACATAGCAAAACATACACCAATTCAATAGTTTCTACACATACCATTTAGTGACATTGATTATATTCTTCAAGGTATGCAACCATTCTCACACTCCTTTTCTGAGTTGTTCCTCTCTCATTAACAAAAATTCACTGCCCCCACCATGGTCTTGGGGAACATCTAGCTCAACTGGCATAACACAGTTTATAAAGACAATGTTCTGCATTCTACCTTGGTGAGTAGCGTCTGGGCTCTTAAAAGCCTGTGAGCAGCCATCTAAGATACTCCACTGGTCTCACCCCTTCGGGAGCAAGGGAGAATGAAGAGAACAAATACAAGGAAAAGATTTAGTCCAAAACTAATGGACCACAGCTACCACAGCCTCCACAAGACTGAGTCCAGTAAAGCTAGATGGTGCCCGGCTACCACCACTGACTGCTATGACTGGGATCACAATAGAGGGTCCTGGACAGAGCTGGAAAAGGATGTGGAACAAAATTTTAACTCACAAATAAAGACCAGATTTACTGGCCTGACAGACTGGAGAAACCCCCAGAGTATGGCCCCCGGACACCTTTTTAGCTCAGTGGTGAAGCCCCTCCCGAGGTTCACCCTTCAGCCAAAGATTAGACAGCCTCATAAAAGAAAACAGGACTAATGAGGCACAGCCTTCCAGGGACAAAGACTAGAAGGCAGGAGGGGACAGGAAAGCTGGTAATAGGGAACCCAAGGTCAAGAAGGGAAGCGTTGACATGTCATGGGGTTGTTAACCATTTTCATAAAACAATATGTGTACTAACTGTTTAATGAGAAACTATTTGTTCTGTAAACCTTCATCTAAAGTACAATTAAAAACAACAACAACAAATACTATGTAGACATTGCAAAGCCATATTTGGGGAAAAAATGGATTTCTTTCTAATATTGAGAGGTAAGATTAAAAAAATAGCATTTTCTAAACACTTATGTGCCAGGAACTTTTAAAAACATTTTATAAACATTATATGTTTTACATAGGGTCTCTGTGACTTAGAATTGACTCGAAGCCAATGGGTTGTTTGTATGTTTTAAGAATTATCTAATTTAATATGTATATGAGGAAGATGATACAGAATTGCCATTTTACAGAAGATAAAGACTGAAATAGAGAGAGATTAATTATCTTACCAACATAACTAGCTCCACTTGTGACAATGGAGTGACAATCTGGAGCTGCCAGATGGAGGATTAATAGAGATGAGTCCAATAAGAAAAGTCCAAAAAGAGTTAATAAAATATGTCAAGGTAAGAAGAACCAAAGGGTGAAAAGAGAAGGCTGCTGGAAATAGAAAACGAACCTGCCCAGGAAGCAGAGAATGCTGGGTCAACAGGACAACCCAGCACTGGCTCTAGAGTTAGTGATGCTGAGCTCTTATATTTGCCAGTTATATCTGTATAGCTTTGCACTGATATTTGACTTCTCTTACCTTTAGTTTTATCATCTGTCAAATGGGCATAGTAAGTCCTCTCTGGGCTGAGGTGAGAATTAAATGTGATGGTATGTGAAAAAAATATTACTGCCCCCTAAAGTTCCTATCTATCTTTCGAGTTTCTATTATCAATTTGATCCCATATAGATAGTTCTTAAAAGAGCATGATGCATAAGGCAGATATTTTTACTAGTTCACCTAAACTATTGTTTGGTTTTAAGAAGACTTCAGGGATATTTTTGGTTTAAGCTTTAAAGATTATCTCAGGGAAATAGTAACAGGGGTTCATCCACCTTCCATGACTCCAAAAAGTCTTGAGTCTATGGGAATTTTAAATTCTGTTCTGTATTTCCACCCTTTTGATCAAGATTCTGCTATAGAAACTTTGATCAAAATGTTCAGTAGTGCTTGCTGGGTACCATCCAGTTCTTCTGGTCTCATGACAAAGGGGGCAGTTGCTCATGGAGGCAATTAGCCACATATTCCATTTCTTCCTCTGTTGCTCCAGCTGAATAGAGACCAATTGTTGTGCCTTGGATGGCCACTTGCAAGCTTTTAAGACTCCAAGCCCTATGAAACGAACTAGGAAGTAGAACAGAGGCACTAAACATGTTTTTAAGCCAATTAACTGGGATGCTCCATGGAACCATGACCCTAAACCTCCAAACCAAGGAACCAAATCCCATGAGGTTTTTGGTTGTACATAAACAACCTCAACAGATACATATATATATATATATAGAGAGAGAGTGGTTGTTGTAAATATATCTATCACACAACTTTTGCCAGTTCAGCTTTTTACAGGTATACAACTTATTGACAGCAATTAGAATAATCGGCTATGCAACCCTACCCTTAATCAATGTGATATTTCACACTACACTCTTGAATAGCCTTTTGAAGTTTGCTAACTTACGACTGTAAGATACAATGATCTACCTTGCCTCCTTTGTTGAGCATCATAAATTATCTCCCCCCCACCTCAGTTACAAGAGGCTTTCCTTCCTCTCTGGCCATCAAGAAATTCTTGGAGGCTGTTTTAGGTTGTGCCATGTATAAACGAAAATCTGTAATTTTGATGCATTTAAAAACTGAGGTGTGACGGTCTTCCAACTAATGGCTGGTAATAATTTACCTTGATTTTTCTTGCAATGAAGTTGTAATTAAGCCACACTCTTAAAATATGTATATATTCACACACACACATATATATGTATATATATACTTACTACCTTGTTTCCACAACAACATTAATAAAAGGACCCCACAAGCAATAGTAAAAGTATAACTGTGATAAGTACAATGATAGAGAAGAACATGGTGTTATAAAAATTTATAAAGAGGAGGTGGAGAATTTGCCTGGTCAAATGGCCAGAGAAAGATTTTTAAAGAAAGTGATGATTGAGCTGATTTCTGAAGAAAGGGTAGAAATTCACTAGGTATAACCAAAAAAACAAAACCCATTACCGTCGAGTCGGTTCCAACTCATAGCGACCCTATAGGACAGAGTAGAACTGCCCATAGAGTTTCCAAGAAGTGGCTGGGGGATTCGAACTGCCGACCTTTTGGTTAGCAGCTAAGCTCTTAACCACTATGCCACCAGGGTTTCCAAACCAAGCAAAGACACCACAAAAAAAGAAAATTACAAACCAATATCTCTCATGAATATAAATGCAAAAATTCTCAATAAAATGCTAGCCAATAGAATTCAACAGCATATCCTTAAAATGATAGGAACTGTCATCCAGCAAACAAAACTAAACAGGATGTTATAACATTTAGAGGACAAGACAGAATACTTGGAAATTTTTTAAAATTCTTATGAGAAATTAGACAAAAAATGTTGGAAGAGAGAGTTGAGGAAATATGTCAGAGGATGGAAAGAAAAAATAAAAGGAAGTGAACGAAGAAAAGAATTTAGAGTACAGAGAAAATCCAATATTCAACTAAGAGAGGAGAGGAGAGGGGAAGGGAGGAGAGGGGAGGAGAAGAGGAGGAGAAGGAGAGGGAGTGGAGGAGGGGAGGAGATGGAAGAGGAGAAGGGAAGATAATTATTTGAAAAACTATAAAAGATAATTTCCCAGAACTGCATATACAAATTTCTAGAATGAAAGAGCCTAGTGAATGACAAACCCATTGGATGGGGAAAAATCAAGCAAAACAACAACAAATTGTTTGGGGCAGTTTATCCAGTTCCTCTTTCAGGACTTGACTTCCAGGATATAAGCTCCAGCTCCACATGACTCCACAATGAGTGAGAGGTAACTGGCCTCTCTGCCCACTCCAGCCCTATTTGTCCAGCCAGTCAACAGGGGAAGGGGGTCAGTGAATGGTTATGGGTGGTGTCATAAAGAATGATATTAGTAAAGGAGATGTTAGCAAAGAGATGTTTCAAGCTGGAAGGCGTTTCATTCAGTCAGCGGTTGCCTCAGGGATGGATTACCCAATAAGCAAAGTACGCTCAGGCTAACTTGTGCTTATTTACTACAGATTAGTAAGTAAGCACAAGAAAGCCTGTGTGTACCTTGCTTAATGTAAGCCCAGGCATACCTTATTTGCTGGTTAATCCACCCCTGAGTTGCCTACTTTACTGCTTATACCATAGACTCATCCTTGGCCCCTTGGCGCCCTGTTAAGAGTGTTACTTCATGTTCCTCAGTATCAACAAAGCAGCTATCGAACTCAGTGACAGGTGAGGAGGTGGCACAAAGAAGGTTATTCCTACCATCTTTCAGTTCTACTTTTAGCATAGACATTTTACTAATATTCCTGCCAGAATATCTAAATTGTTTTTCTTTATTTTGCTACAGTGAAAAACCTCCTGATCAAATGTTTAAATGTCCTGTTCAAGTGGGGATTAAACAAAAAGCAAAGTAAATCTTTGCCAAAAATTTCAACAAATAAATATTGGATTAGGCACGATGTTTGTGAAGTCGATATTATATGTTTGCATCTTCCTCCTGCCCCAATATAGTTTCTTTCCAGTTTGAACGTCCCCTAACTCTATTTTCTAGGGCAAAGCAAAATTAATAATAGGCAGTAGATAAGTAATATGTGTCGTTTTTAAAACCTTACAATAATTAAATGCATTATGCAGACAGTAAGGCTGTGGAAATTTTGCATAAAGTTAGGTCAGGCTTCCAAAAATTTTGTGTTCTCATTTCTTATTGCCTTTTTCCTAATAAAAGAGAGTGTGTTTATAAGACCAACCACGGTTGCTCGGAACTCTTAGCCAAAAAATAATGTGTTTCACTCAGAGCCACAGGGAGTTCTTACTGTGTTGTGTGACAATTCAAGTGATGTACACTATTGTCTTGTCACCTTGGGTGCCTATTGCAAAGTTTCTTAAGCTTCTTCTGGTCAATTACTGAAAAAAAAATTGTTACTGAGACACTTTGGTCAGAAGTGGGAGACATTACCCCAGGCAAAAACATTGTGTTTGAAATATTGTTTTTTCTGTTCAGAAAAAAAAATTAATGCCAGTTCCAGAAACAAACTAAACAAAAATTAAACTATGCTGTTTAGGATGCAACTTGGGGTGTTTCTGTCCATGATCACTTGATTCGGCATTGTTTTATGATTCCAACCAGATCAGCCCTGCTAAGATGCCTTCATCCCATGATTAGTTTGCTTTTACTTTTTTTTTTTTTATATTTCACACTTTGTTTTGCTTATTAGTAACTGATTCAATTTGTATTCTGTACCCTTCAACCGGAGCCCTGGTGGTGTAGTGGTTACGAGCTCAGCTGCTAACCAAAAGGTCGGCAGTTCAAATCTGCCAACCACTTGTTAAAAACCCTGTGGGGCAGTTCTACCTTGTCCTATAGGGTTGCTATGAGTCAGAACCAAATCAACGGCACCAAACAACAACCTTCAACCCAAAGTGCAATGCAAACTCCAACAAATGGCTGCAACTCACTCCATCTGTTACGATGCTTCTGCCCTCCCTGGCCATGAACAGAGAGCTTTATCATCAACACAACACTGTATCCTGTCCCTAACACAATTTTAAATACCATTTCCAGAAACAAACTAAACGAAACGAAAATTAAACCATACTATTTAGGATGCAACTTGGGGTATTTCAAGCCAAGATCACTTAATTCGGCATTGTTTTATGATTCCAGCCAGATCATTCCTGCTGAGATGCAGCTATCAAAGACCACAGAAAACCCTTGATTCCCTCGTTGTATAATTGTAGCCTAGTGACACCTAAGATATGGAGTGGGAGTATTTAAGCCATGATTTTACACAGAGGTGGGGTCTCTACTCTGTTTTCTTCCTGCCTTCATGCTGTGAATATTGTACCACAGTTTGCTTTCAATTATTTTTAAAACTTCACACTTTGTTTTGCTTTTTAGTAATTGATCCAATTTGTATTCTATCCCCCTCAACCAGCAGTGCAATGCAAACCCCAACAAATGCCTACAACTCACTCCGCCCGTTATGGTGCTTCTGCCCTCCCTGCAGAGTCCTTCACCACCAACACAACGCTGTATCCCGACCCCAACACAATCCCTCCATTGTCTTCTCCCTGCTACCCTATCTGCCGCAGGGCAGGTGATACTCTATATTCGAATTTAGTTGAAGACCCCTTCCCAACATGATCCTCTAAACCCTCAGTCAATGAAGTTGGGACATGAGATAGTATTGTTGACCATTGAAGCGACCTGGAGAAGAGGCGCTGACATCAATCCAAGTACATGAGTCAGCAATCCCTGCTGGTGTGCGGCTTTAGAACGCAGAGCAAATGTTAATTGTCCATTGGTTTCTAAAATTTTCCTATGAAAACAAATGACATTGGAAATGTTGGGGATGTCAGCTTAGTGATTGATCTACATAATGAATAACTGTCAAACATAGGAATTTTAAATTCCTTTTGAGTAATTACATTGAATATTTTGCCCAATCAGCTATTATGAAGGATAATACAGAGATCTGATTTAGTATTAAAATTATTTTTTCTGGCTAGTTATGTTTATTAAGATATCCTGTATTACTGTCTCCTGCCTAAACCTAGATTACACTTAAACCATTTCTCATCCCCTTGGACCTAAGTGACCCATTCTTATATGTCAAGTGTAAATTACTTTTATGTTGTTAGGATTTTGGATAGGATTTTGAATGGCTCCACCCTCTCGTGATATGAAAGGGTGCAAGGCAATGACAAACAATTAAGTTGTCTTTGAACCAGCAATTCACAAGTCTGGAAAACAGAATGTCAGCATGTCATTAGTGATTTTAAAACGAAATGAAGAGGAAACTGTAGCACAATATTCAGAGTCTGTGAAATTCCTGGTAACTATGGGTAGAGTTAGAAAGCCCAAACTACTTGACGTTAAAGCACATGCTGTGGTCTTGTTGGTCCAGCAAAATAAAAGTCCCCAGTTCTAAAGCTAACAGTACAACCTTCACCCTCCTTTTAAATCACTCAAGCATTGAACACTGCAGTGGGTGTAAAACTATATTCTACTTTAACTGACGTCAGCACTTTTGGTAGTTGTACTTCTCAACTTGGCTAAGCTATAAACAACAACAACAACAAGAAAACACAGTTGTTGGCAAGCCAGTTCCAACTTATGGTGACCCGGCGTGTGTCAGAGTAGAGCTATGCACCGTAGGATTTTCAGTGGCTGATTTTTCAGAAGTAGATTGCCAGGCTTTTCTTCCATGGCACCTGTGGTGGACTGGAACCTCCAGCCTTTCAGTTAGCAGGTGAGCATGTTAACTGTTTGC
Organism: Trichechus manatus latirostris; assembly: GCF_000243295.1. Taxonomy (NCBI): domain Eukaryota; kingdom Metazoa; phylum Chordata; class Mammalia; order Sirenia; family Trichechidae; genus Trichechus; species Trichechus manatus. Next base: position 5,367,112 of record NW_004444095.1, on the reverse strand, counting down.
ACCACCCAGGGATTCCTAGCTTAGCTATAATTCCCATTTATCCAATCAAACACTAATCTAGGTGTTGCTGTGACCGTATTTTGTAGATGTGGCTAGCATTTGCAATCAGGTCACTTTAAGTCAAGGAGATTGCCCTCAGTAATGTGGATGGGCCTCATCCAATCAGTTGAAAGGTCATATGAAGACAGAGGCAGAGACTGGAGTGATGCTGGCACAAGCCAAGGAATAACAGGAGCCACCAGAAGCTGGAAGAGGCAAGAAAGGATTCTCCCCTAGAGCCTCTGGTGGGAGTATGGTCGTGCCAACACCTTGATTTCAAACATCTGTCCTCCAGAACTATGGGAGAATATATTTCTGTTGTTTTAAGCCACCAAGTTGTGGTGATTTGTTACAGTAGCCCCAGGAAACTACTACACCACCATAGAGACATTTGGCAACCTGCTCCTGCAAACACAGGCCTTTGGGTTGGCCCGCTCAACTACTAACATGAAGGTTGTTGGTTCGAACACACCCAGCGGTGCCTCAAAAAAAAGTCTTGGCGATCTGCTTCTGTAAAGATTACAGCCAAGGAAACCCTATAAAACAGTTTTACTCTGTAACACGTAGGGCTGTAATGAGTCACAATTGACTCCATGGTAACAGGTTTGGTTTTCCCTGAAATCACAGCAGAGGACTCGGCTGCCATTCCCGTGTTTAAGCAGAAAACCCACTGAGACCGGCAAACCAAGGGTAGAAAATTTTACCCAGTCACTAATGGGACTTCCTTCCTGCATTCATGCCTGAGTCAGGACAGTGGGAGTGATTCAGGAAACCTCGCACAGAGACAAAAAACTCAGGCAGGCTGATCTTCCTTCGAAATGTTCCCCGGATGTCACAGCTTCACTGCCGTATGCTGACAGTCCAGAGTGTGTCTTAACTCAAACCCTATCAAATTTAAGAACATGAAGTTTTAACAATTATGAATCAAACTATGAGCCATTAACAGAAAATGGCCACAAAGAGATTGACAGGTGAAAGTATGTAAATAGATTCATGGCCTAAGTACTCATGACTGTAGCTCTTTAGGGATTTCCCTTTGATTCAGTTTGTAGCACTTCAGCCCTCTCTTGCATGCAACAAGTCAGGTGCCGTCATTGTCACTTCCCCACTAGTTGACAAGTCCCCTTTCACCATATCACCCGTACTTGTGACATTTCCCAAAGATTTCCAATTACAGCCTCCTGTCACCTATGTGTTTGCTCTGAGGTTTGACTATTGGGCTTCTATAGACTGTTCAGCATTTGCTTTCAGCCTGGTTGGTGGTCTGCTTAAAATGTCAAGCAAGGTCACAGGCTGTCTACAAAGCATGGATATAAAGGGGGAAGAGGTTATAGGAGGAAACCGAAAGGGGGGAGATGAAGTATCTTCCAGGGAAAGAAGAGACGGGAGCCTGACCCCAGAAGTTTTGTGAGGGTAAATGCTGACCCTGAGCTCCAGAAGCAAGTTTATAGCATGTAATCAAGTGTGATTTCTGCTGATTACCTCAGAACTAATTAGGGAGTAACACCCACCCAACACCCCTATCTAATCAGAAATATCTGGTACAGAGCTATTTGCATATCTTCAAGTCGTGTTATGTCCTGAGGACATTTGAGCTGATGAAAACTGACAGTTACTATAAAATTAAAATGCACTGCATTGAAACCAGGAGGGTCAGAAACTCACAGTGAGGGATTCGCAGCCTGGTTTAATTGATGTGACACAGCGGCTCCGCCTCAGGAAGCCAATCTGAGCATGAAGCTCAGAGAAATGTGAATATGCAGAGGTCAGGCTGGCACAGCAGAGGCGGAGCTGCAGAGACGGTGGTTGCTCTGCCTCCCTGACTGTGGTTTCCAGCTCTTCCATTGGGATTCATATTCAGGATTTACAGGGGGCAGGGAGGGGGTCGTCTCTCAAGGGCGCGCTCGCGCTCGCGCTCGCGCTCGCTTTTGCTCTAGCTCTCTCTCATGCTCTGTTTCACTTTTGCTGTGGCATTTCTACTTATCAGAGAATTACCACCAAGTGCTTCTAGTAATAATGATGTTTGGACAACAGAGAGGCCAGGAGAAAGCAGTGGTTTTGCAGTTAATTCTCAGGAGCGAGCCATCATTTCATGTGACTGTTTGCCCTCTCACTATTCTAAAGAGCAGCTATTACAATTACAGCAGTAACTGCTGCTTACTATATTGCCAAGCATGGTCCTATGTCTTTCACATGAATTTATCCATTTAATCCTTACAAAAATCCTCTGAAGTAGGTCCACTTGTTATCTAGTCCTGGTGGCTTAGTGGTTAAGAGTTTGACTGCTAACCAAAAGGTCGGCAGCTCGAATCTCCCAGCTGCTCCTTAGAAACCCTGTGTGGCAGTTCTACTCTGTCCTGTAGGGTTGCTATGAGTTGGAATTGACTCGATAGCAACGGTTTAGCTTTTTTTTTAATTTTTTTTGGTGAATGGTTAGAAAACTGGGACTAAGAGTGCTCGAATCATTTGTTCAAGATCAACCAGCTTACAAATCAGAGGTCAAAATTTGAAGCTAGCTAACCTGACTCTAGAGTCTGAGTTCCAAACACATGTATTTTTGTTTCTCTTTCCTCAAGGTAAGTGTGTGCACATTCACACACACACACATGCACACACATTACACAGCGCATGAGGGAAGAGGATTCTAAAACACGTCATCTAGTGCTCTCACTGTTTCCCCAACAAATCTTTCAGTTACCCCAGCCATGTGATAGAACAAAATCCCACTTTTTATCAATGACAGGTTTCTTGAGAATCTTTTGTTATTGTTTACTGTAACAAGAAAAAAAAAAGGTGAATTGTGATTACTGTATGTATTTGACATTTGTTACATTTTGTCTCTTTATTTTAGGAAATGCCCCTCTCCTACATGGCATAGCCATCAATCACCTTGATTCACTTTTCACATTGTAGAGTGGATGTATGACTCAGTTTGACCTATGAGACTATCCTATCTGCCCCTACACACACACACACACACACACACACACACACACACACACACACACAGTGACTGGATCAGGGATGGGCAAGTGACTCAACCAAGCCATCAGATCCCTCTCCTGGACTCTTGCTGCAACTATTGGGGAAGAAAGGCTCTTTTGTGTCCAGAACTGCTAGTCCTAAGAACACTGTGTGTTTAGAACAGTATCTTTGAGTTCATATGGGAACAATTGGTCTATGAATAAATCCAACAAACAGAAAAGCAAAGCTGAGAAATGAAGAACAGAAGAATGATTCTTAATGACATAATTCAAAACCCTGGATCCAGCCATATCTGAAGACAGCTCTTCTTTTCTTGCAATACTTCATATTATCTCTTCTTTTGTTTAACTAGTGTGAGAGCATTTTCTGTCATGGGTCCTGAAAAACACACTGTGATAGTAAAAATATGTACAAGGAGTATTGTGTGTGCCCATATAACAAATGTACTGTGCTTTGCAGTAAGGGATGGGGTTGGACAATTGACTGTACCTAGGTATCTCTAGAAGGGGAAATAACCCATCTTTGTCTCCCAAAACATGGACCAAAGAATTCACCTTTGCATTATAGACAGCGTTAGAAAAATACTGTCATTCTGTCCCTCCCTTCTCTTGAGGACATCTGAGGAATTAAAAAGTATTACAAGAAGGCTGTGAATTTATGTTAATTCACTACTGATGAAGAGGGTTTATCCTCTGCATTTTGTCCTCAAGTAACAGTTTGCACTTCCTATGGCATGTTTGCACTGCCTGTGGCAAGAAGCCTTGGTGGCACAGTGGTTAAAGTGCTTGACTGCTAAACAAAAGGTCAGCAGTTCACCAGCCACTCCGTGGCAGAAAGATGTGGCAGTCTGCTTCCATAAAGATTTACAGCCTTGGAAACCCTTTGGGGGTCACTATGTGTCGGAATCAACTCAACAGCAGTTGGTTTGGTTTGTTTTTTTAGTAGCATGTTTTATTATTTCCATTTTACAGATGAGAAAACTGGGCACAAGGAGGTGGTGTGCTGTGCCCAAGGCCATAAAAGTAATACAGGGCTTGGCTGGGATTTGAAACCAGGTCTTCTGATTCTAGGTTTCTTGTTTATTTCTAATGATAACTCTTTACTCACCCTTGGGACTGCCTTGTTTTCTAGGGAAAATTCTTACCCTCAAAATGCATCATGACCATCTCTTCACTACCTTTATGGATTGACATGTGTCCCACAAAAGGTGTGTGTCAACTTGGCTAGTCCATGATTCCCAGTGTTGTGTGATTGTCCACCATTTTGTCATTTGATGTGATTTTCCTATGTGTGGTAAATCCTGCCTCTATGCAGGATTAGAGGCAGTTATGTTAACAAGGCAGGACTCAATCTACAAGATTAGGTTGTATTTTAAACCAATCTCTTTTGAGATACAAAAGACAGAAGTGAGCAGAGAGACTTGGGGACCTCATATCACCAAGAAACAAGAGCCAGGAGCATAGCGTGTCCTTTGGACCCGGAGTACATGTACTGAGAAGCTCCTCAGCCTGGGAAGATTGATGACAGGATCTTCCCCCAGAACCGACAGACAGAGAAAGCCTTCCCCTGGGCTGGTACCCTGAATTCAGACTTCTAGCCTGCTAGACTGTGAGAGAATAAATTTCTCTTTGTTAAACCCATTCACTGGTGGTATTTCTGTTATAGCAGTACTAGATAACTAAGACACTACCTTTCTTAGTTTTCATCAAATTCTGAGTTGAAGAAGAAATTCTGAACACATTCTTTTATATTTAGAGCAATCCTCATTGTAAGGATGAAGACTAAATTTACAAAAGAGAGGGTAGAGTTCAATATTAATTTTGTGAGAAATCTCTAGTGATTATTCAGACTATTTACTACTTCATACAGTAATTAGAGAAAAGAGTAAATTAAACTTTTGGAGGTTAGTTATAGCTATTCAGCAAGATCTACCCATGACTTATTAATTACTGAAGTGAAATGATTGTTCCTCCACAGCGTGCATTTTCTTCATAATTACACCTCTGGGCAACATTTATCTTAATTAGAAACACTCAGTTCACAGAAAGCACTGCACACCTCCCCTCATCTGATATTCAGAACTGTTATGGATGCTGTTTTGTTTTAGAAATTGCGGATTAGATAGGCAATTAATCAATGAACATAGAAATCTGGAAGTTGTGTGTGCATTGAATACTTTTTTCTTCATAGTTAAATAAAATAATTTATCTTTACAAAACTCTTTAAACACTTATAGGCTGATAAAGAGATCTCTTTAAAGACATGTTAAGTATTTTAGTAAACTCTAATTATACATAATATCAGTAAAGATACTCAACATTAGAAATAAATCTTAACTATATTCTCAACAATATAAATAAAATTTTTATTTATTTTTTAATCGTGCTTTAAGTGAAAGTTTACAGCTCCAGTTAGTTTCTCATACAAAAATTTATACACACATTGTTTGTGACCCTAGCTGCTCTCCCTATAATGTGACAGCACACTCCTTTCCACCCCAGATTTCCTATGTCCATTCAACCAGCTCCTGTCCCTTTTTGCCTTCTCATCTCACCTCCGGACAGGAGCTGCCCATGTAGTCTCATGTACCTACCTGAGCTAAGAAACACTCTCTTCACAAGTATCATTTTACGTCTTATAGTCCAGTCTAATCTACGTCTCATGAGTTGACTTCGGGAATGGTTTCAGTTCTGGGCTAACAGAGAGTCCGGGGACCATGTCTTCTAGGGATCCTCCAGTCTCAGTCAGACCATTAAGTCTGGTCTTTTTACTAGAATTTGAGTTCTGCACCCCACTTTTCTCCTGCTCCGTCAGGGACTCTCTGTTGTGTTCCCTGTCAGGGTGGTCATTGGTGGTAGCTGGGCACCATGTAGTTCTTCTGGTCTCAGGCTGATGGCATCTCTGGTTTATGTGGCCCTGTCTCTTGGGCTAATATTTTCCTAGTGTCTTTGGTGTTCATTCTCCTTTGCTCCAGGTGGGTTGGGACCAACTGATGCATTTTAGAAGGCTGCTTGCTAGCTTTTAAGACCCCAGACACCACTCACCAAAATGGGATGCAGAACATTTTCTTAACAAACTTTGTTATGCCAATTGACCTAGATGCCCCTGAAACCATGGTCCCCAGACCCCTGCCCCTGCTATTCTGTCCCTTGAAGTGTTTGCTTGTATTCAGGAAATTCCTTAGCTTTTGGTTTAGTACAGTTGTGCTGACTTCTCCTGCAACAATATAAATAAAATTTTAAAAAATCATAATCATTATTCAAATCGTTTAACAGGGATTATGACTAGAAAAATGCCAGCTAATTGACTGTAAAAGTTTTTGACTGCAGGTGTAACAAATTACCACAAATTTAGTGGCTTAAAACAACACAAGTTTATTACCTTATAGTTCCGGAGGTCAGAAGTCTGAAAGGGATCTCACTGGGCTAAAGTCAAGGTGCTGTCTGCAGGGCTGTGTTCCTTCTGGAGGCTGTAGGGAAGAATCCATTCTCTTGTCTTTTCCAAACTTCTAGAAGTTGCTTGCATTCCTTGACTCATGGCCTCTTTCCTCCATCTTGAAAGCCTGCAATATCTGGGTGAGTCCTTCCCACACTGCCATCTCTCTGGTTCTCTCTCTTCTGCCTCCCTGTTCCACTTATAAAGATCCTTTTGAGTACATTGAACCTACCTGGGTAATCCAGTATGCTCTCTCCATCTCAAGATCAGCTGATTAGCAATCTTAATTCCATCTCTAACTTTGAATCCCCTTTGTCATGTAACCTAACATACTCACACATTCTGGGGATTAGGACATGGACATCTTTGATTGGGGCATTATTCTTTCCACTACATTGACCAAAATCTCTATTTACAAATAGAATTATGTAACAATGCATGAAGAACACGTTTCTATTGTGAAATTCAGGGGGATCAACTAAATACCAAGATTTGTAAGTATCCCTTCCACGTGCACAATATTTGACTATAAAATATATGAATGAAAATCAACTACATGGAATCTGAATAATACCCTGCTTACACACCACTTGGTAATAGAAGAAATCAGAGATGGAAT